>NC_009417.2:645815-723902 GCF_000002875.2 Leishmania infantum JPCM5
CTCCTTCGCAGTGCGCACGGCGCCTACACTACTTCTTTTTATTTTGAGCGCAATCACAGTGCTCGTGCGCCTGCTAGAGTCGTGCCGTCGGCCTCCCCGGCACCTGTTGCTCGCACCTTGCCCTGCACCAACGATGCCGTCATCTCCCATGACGACCCAAGCTGCACCAGAGACCGGGAAAAGAAAGGCGGCAGCCACCGTTCTAGCACCTGCCGCTCCCTCTCTCCCGTTTGACTTTCACACCGTCACGTGTGTGACGTGGTCAGCTTCAGGTCGGAACATTGGTGTGGGCACAACAGACGGGTTCCTCATCTACAGCATCGAGCCTCTCTTCAGCAACCTGAGTGGTGCCTCGGCTTCTCAGGGCACCCTCGCCCACTCCGCTGAAGCTGCAAGTCTCCTGGGCGCAGACGTACACAACTCAATGGTGCAAGAAGTTTGCCGATGCGTGGTGTATGGCGGAGTGGGGTTGCTGAGCTTGTACAAGCAGTGCAGTCTCGTAGCCTTCACCGGGGTTCAGCGACGCAGTGCAGCAGCGCGAATACAGCTGGCGGACATCAGTCTACAAGCACCGCCGGACTTCTATGCACCCTCCGCGCCGTCGCCATCGGCGGAGGTGGCAGGCGCCGCACCGCCCGCGCCGCGCTGCAAGCCATGGCCACCGGAAGAAGATGCAGCGGTTGCGCATTGGTACGAGCGGTGGCGCGTGTCGGTCTTTGCCAACAGCTCAGCAGCAACAGCCACCACAGTCAGCACGCTGGCCTTTGTGGAGTGCCCGCCGACAGTGGTGGGGTTGAACTTTTGCCCTCATGCCGTGATTGCAGCGGCGTCTGGGGATCCCAAAATCGTCGGCTCGCACACCCTTCATGTGTTCGACCACCACCTAAACCCACTCTACACCCTGCCCGTGTACCCACCCAGCAGCAACGCATACTTGAAGGACATGATTGCTATTGCGGCGACTCCGACACTCTCAAACGGGGCTGGAATGGCGGTGCAGCGTCTGCGCGTCCTCCTACCGGGGGAGAGGAGGGGTGAGGTTCGCCTGCTGACCTTCAAGAAGTCGGTGCTGACGGCTGCCTCCTTCGAGGAAGCCACGCACGACGGTTACGCGCACCGCCTCGGCAGCCCCTACCGGCAAGGCTATGGCGACACACATCGGCTGGTCGACAAGGTGCTTCACCAGGCACCACTGCGCGCGGTCGCCATCACCGAGGACGGCAAAAGCGGCGTGACAATGAGTGAGCAGGGCATGCGCATCCGGGTGCTAGACTTCGTCGGTGACGACAAGATGACCAACCGGCTCACCCTTGATCGAGGCCACCTGCCCGCCGTCGTCGACACCGTCTCGCTCGCCATCGTCGCCGTGCCGCAGGCTCACCCCTTGCTGCGGAACGCCGCGGCCGCGACGGCATATACCCACGAGCGATGCGGCAGTAACGACAACAACGCACCTGCTCACGCCAGTGAGGCACTGAGCCGACAGTACCAGCGCTTGACAGAGGCGGTGCACGACATCGTGGTGTGCCTCACAAGCTCCGGCACAATCCACATCTTCGGCTGCGGCCTTCAGCAGGTGCTGTTTTACCACAGTGACAAGACACTGCTGCCGCGGGTTGGCTACCCATACGCGTTTTCTGTGTGCTTGCCGCCCCTTCTCGCTAAGGAGGGTGTCGC
This sequence comes from Leishmania infantum JPCM5, assembly GCF_000002875.2. Taxonomy (NCBI): domain Eukaryota; phylum Euglenozoa; class Kinetoplastea; order Trypanosomatida; family Trypanosomatidae; genus Leishmania; species Leishmania infantum. The sequence continues at coordinate 647,493 of NC_009417.2, forward strand.
CTCGGTGTTCGTGGCGCGTAGCGACGTGACCACCTCCGCAGTACACTATCTTCCCCGCCACGAGCACTACGTCACCAAGGGAAGGAAGCGCGACGGCAGCAACGGCGCAACTAATCACTTGCCCGGCGAGTTCTTTGCGTTCGAAATGCGTTACCACAGCAGCACTGCAGCGGCGGCTGCCGCAGGTGGGGCGGGTAGCACATCCAAGTGCACAACGCTTTTCTGCTTCACCCTTTCCGCTCCGTGAAGGCAGGCGAGAAAACTGCTCGATTGTGTGCGAGGGGTCCTTCTGCTCCGGCTGCTTCTCTTGCACTGTTGAACAAGTGCAAACTGATTCTTTGCACCTCTGTGTTTCTCCTTGCTTCACCCTCTGTGCGCGTAAGTGTCTGCGTGTGTGCCGTTGTGGTGGCAGGCCTTGCTGTTGTGCGTATGGAATAACTGCGGCTCTCCACGTGCATGTGTGTGTGTGTGTACTTATGCGACGAAGTGAGCGTAGAGACGCAAAAAAAGAGAAAAAAGGGGTTTGTGCCCCTTGCTCTTGGCATCCCTTCCCTGTCTCGACCCTCCTCTTCCTCCCCCCCCCCTCACTGCGACACTTACGCATCTCATGCCCACGTTCGTTCCCGTGTTTTTGTTCGTGATTTTGCCGACGCTTCTCTTCCCGCTATTGGCTCTCCCTCACTATCCCCCCTCCTCCTCCCACCCGCTCGGAATTCCGCAGCCCCTCTTTTCTCCACCTCTATGGGTGTTCCTTCGCTGCTCTCACCACACAGGCACCTTGTGACTGCGAGTCTTTGCAGAGCCCTCCCACCTGACCGCACCTCCACCTCCCCCTCCAACTCCCCTCTATACCATTCTTGCATCGCTGTGCTCGCATGCCTGTGTGTGTGTATGCCCTTCTTTTATCCTTCAACAAGACAAGCAAAAAGTGCGCAGGCACTGAGAGACATCACATGTGTTGCTCTTTCGTTGGGCAGATTTTCATGAGCGACTCTAGAGGACGTTTTCCGTGGCATTCCGCATCACCTTCTCATCAACTCGCCCGTATGTGTTGTGGGTGTGCGGCTGTACCGTCACCACTCTCTTTCTCCCTTCGCCCTGTCTTTTTGGGGGAGGGGGAAGGGGGGCAACTGCGTAACACGGCTTACAGGCGTGTCAATGGCCTGTCCTGTCCAACTCCGTCCTTTTCCCCACTCACCCCTCCTCCACCTAACCTCGCACAGATCTCGTCGTCCGCATACCTGCAGCCATTTCACTCCTTTGCTTTGCGTTTTTCGCACTTCATTCTTTATTCGCCCTTTATTCTCCTCTCTTTTTTCTCGCCTTACTTCTTTGCCCCCCCTCCCCCGCCCACCATAACTACCACCATCCTCGATCCCTCACTCTCTCTCATTCCTACCCTGGTGCACCTCGGAAGCGGCAAGATGATCTACATTTACACCTGGATTTGGGCCGTGGTGTGGTGCATCTGCGGATGGGTCGGCCCCTTAAGCATCCTAACGTACCTTGTCGCCATAGTGACGCAGCAGATTGCCCTGCGCTTCCCGCAGGACTTGGCAAAGAAGTACAAGACGCACTGGGGCCTCGTGACCGGTTCCAGTAGTGGAATTGGCAAGGCCATCGCTGAGAAGCTAGCTGGCCAGGGCATCAACGTCGTGCTTGTGGCCCTGGATGACAAGATGCTCGCCGACACGTTCGCGGAGCTGCAGAAAAAGTATCCGCGCGTGCAGTTCCGAAAGGTCGGCGTCAACCTTTCTGCCAAAGACTACGCCTACATGAAGGACATCACCAGCCAGACGGATGACATTGAGGTCGGTCTCGTCTTCAATAACGCCGGCTACATCTGCACCGGCCTCTTCGCGGACACTGATCTCGAGCGCCTGCGCTGCAATCTGGAGTGCAACGCCGGATGCGCCGTGCCCATCACGCACCACTTCCTGCGCAAGATGATCGAGCGCAAGTCGAAGGGTCTCATCACCTTCACCTCGTCCGTCGCGTGCTACCTGCCTGGCCCAACGGCCACCATGTACAGTCCCTCCAAAGCCTTCCTCACGAGCTTCGCCACCACCATCGCGGCTGAGAACCACGACCTTGGCATCGATGTTGTCGTCATCCATCCGTCCCCAGTGAACACGAACTTTTACAAGAACGAGGGACCGGCGCTCGACTCGCTCAAGACGGCCCAGAAGTCTGCCATCTCTCCGATGAACATTGCGGAGCAGATCTTCGCCTCTGCGGGTCGTCTCACTGTGTTGGATCAGGGCAGCATGTGCATGATCATCCGCATCATCAACAAGGTGCTCGACTTCCAGATTTTCACAGAGATCATCACCCGCTTTGCTTACATGAACGGCGATCATCTGCGTCTGAGGAAAGAGTCGAAGCTGCGCACCGGCAGGCAGTAAGAAACGCGTGGAGCAACCGCGGAAGTAGTAGAGATGTGTTTATTTGTTTTTTTTTTTGCGGCGGTGGTGGCGAGCGGGAACCACGATCGTGAGAATGAAAAGAATAATGCACGGCCACTTGTGTGGTAACAGCAAGAAAAAGGGTTCCGTCATACGTCGCACCAGAGCAAGCGCAGCAACGACACGTGCACAGACACACACACACATAGGGAAAAAAAGAGAAGTGCATATTTGTTATTTTCTTTTTTTTCTGGATGAGCTGTCTTCCCTGATCTCGCTTATCTCTTCTCGACCGTTCGTGTGAATAACCGCAAGAACGACAACCACCAAGACAAGCATGTCTCCTCCTACCGACGTCTCTTTTCAGACGCAAGAGGACGGATGCACAAGGCGTCCCTCATTCTTTCAACCCCCCCAGCCACCATCATACCCATTATAGTCAGCATGTGTTAGTGGGGACTATGGCATGGCTACTTCCCTCCTCGTAGGGTAGAAAAGCCGGCGACTTCAGAAAGAAATATATATCAAAAAAAGAGGCGCACATGGGAAAACGTACAAGAAGCGACTGCGGCCGGCAATCAAACGAGCAGAGAGCAACGGGAGCGACGCTGAGCGATTGTGCTGTGGTTCCAACAGCGAAAAAAAAAAGTGAATTCAAAGCGGTGTGTCTAAAAACGGCGCGTGGGCGTCGCAGCCGCCGTGTGCTGCACGCGTGCTGGTGAACAAACAAACGAGTTGTAGGGCAGAGGCTCCGCACGCCTTTTTTCCCTCCTCCCCTGTCACACGATGCAGTTCAACGTTATTCTTTGCGGTGCACTACCGCCGTTGTTGGTGTTGCTGTTGTCTGGGTCCATTTCGATTGTTCAGTTGCCCTCTCCCCTCTCTTATCCTTTCCTCTTCCGTAGCTCACGTATTCACATACCCGGAAGCTGTCATGAAGTGTACAGCCCGTTGGTGCAACACCGGCGGCGTCGTGGCGGCGATGGAGCGCGCGCATCGTCACGTGCCAAGGCAAGCCTTTGTGAACCGCACTGCCACGGACGGTGAGGCGGAGCACTCGCACACACCCCGGTACCTCATTCCGGACCTGCAGCGGTACGCAGAGCGGCAGCAAGAGCACCAGAACGCTCACAAGCAATCGCTGAGCGAATTGCCACGGCTGTATGAACACGCCATGAGCACCCCTGCCGCCGTGTCACCATCCCTCGCCCAGTTCATTCACGCCGCCAAGACCGCCTTCGAAAGCTCCTTGGCGTCCTTTCAGCATCAAGCATTGGCCTCGCAGTCTGCGGCCCAATCGGCCGTCAACGACACCGCTAGGTGTCTGCCACAACCGCCTGTGCAACGGACTGGTGGTGCGAGCCGCAGCGAACTCGAGGCAGCTGTGCGCAGCTACAACCCAACACTCGATCGGGCACTTATTCAGCGGATCGCCGCTCGGCTTGCGATCTCGGACGCTCTCCGCATCGCACGTCAGCTTGCTCGCTACCTTCAAGACTCTGCAGCTGTGGCAAGAGATAAGGGGGATGCCGGCTACGATGACGAGCACCAAGTAACCGCAGCGCAGGCAGTGGAACTTCTTCGCCGCGCTGTGGATGTGTGCCGTGAACGTTATGTGCAGAATTCAGCGGACATGCGTACAACACCACGTCCCACGTCGCCCAGTCTCTGGGCCCTGACATCAGCGGCCCGTGAAAGCGCTGGGATTGCAGCGCGCCTTCACAACTCCGCCGCTGCCGCGACAAAACACGCACATCGACGGCGTCGACAGCTTCATCGCTGTTTCCTCCGCTACACGAGTGATGTGCAGGTGAACGAGGTACTGCCCAATGGCGCAGTCGTCACCTTCACGCACGCGACGCGGCCTGAGGAAGTTGGAAGCCGCACAGGTCCTGCAGAGAGCAAAGGGGGGGAGGGCAACGCCGACACCTCAGCAGCAGCAGCCAAGGCAAAACGAGCTCCGCCCCGCTTTTCGACTCCCGTATCCTTCCGTGAGTCGCTGGAGTCGTGTCTCACCTCTTCTCCATCCACTGTGCACCTGCACTTTGTGCTGTACCGTCGCGGCGTTTCCCTGGCAACGGCCATTGCGGACATCGTGGAAGCCAGCGAAGGACTTATCTCCGCGCACAATGTCAGCGTCAACATTCACATACCAGAGAATGACGAGCACGTTGTTGTGCAGGCTTGCAGCGTTCGTGTGGCACTGCCGGTGTCGACGCAGCCTTGCGGCGTTGAAGACGCCGTGCAACACTGTCTGCACGCCGCCCGCGCCATTGTGCAGATCAACCTCGCGAGAGGGACGCCAAGGGTTGCCCTCCAGCTCCTTGAGTGCCGCACAGACGCTTGCGGGGAGCAGCACACCGCGTCGCAGGTGCTCGATGAGTCGCCGATGCGGCTGCAGTACGCCCTCCTCCTGCGCGGCTTTGAGCAACGTGGAGGGCCTGTGAACCGCCTCGACCATGCCTCCCTGGCGTGCGCCATGTGCGTCCCGAACTACTTCTCCCCGCATCACTTCGGTGCGGCCGCCGTCCCTTTCTTCCGCACCTACCACGTCACGGAGGCCCTGGTGAAGCGCCGCTACGCGGATGCGGCTGTCATGATGGCCTGCCTCGAGGTGGAAACCGTAGCTGAGGCAAGCACGGAGTTACCACCTTGGCTTGCGCGCGCGTTGCAGCTCTTGTGCCGTGGCGAGGACCGTGAAGGGGTGTGGCAAGCGTGGTGGATTCACGAGGTACCAGCGGCTACGCGGCGACGCATGGTTTGCGCGAAGAGCGATCTGGTATGGAATGTGGTGGCGAGCCTCCGGCTTCAGGAGCTCGTGGCGGCGACGGGCGGATGCCGTGACGTTCTGCTCGCGGCGGCACCGAAGCCTGGCGACTTTGTCTTCCAACCGGAGGAAGCAAGAGACAGTGGTGCGAGGTCAGCAACCCTCGCGCCGCTGGCACTGAGCGCGCCGGTAACGGCGGTGTACAGCCAGGCGCAGGCAGCTCGCTACAGCGTTCATGACATTGCGTTACCGCTTGTCTTGGACGCCAGCAGCGAATTCGAGGGGTGTGAAAGCCTGGCCGTCATCGAAGCGCAGCTAGGCTTTACCCATGACCGTCGTCGCCATTCGTCCCTGCTTCCGTCACAACAGCCGCGCCAATCGCACACATCCCTGCCTGCCGTCGCGCAGACAAACGAAACAGTGTTTCGCCCGCTCTTGGTAGAGGCGACCGGCTACCCTCGCGCCACTCGGCCGTGGTGCCGATCCTTCCCGGAGCCGTCCGTGGGTCCTGCATTTGGCCGCCCCAAGGCAGCCCTGGAGAGCAATGCTACCGTTTTTTCCCTCGCCACGGACTGGGATCTTGCGAGTCGGACAGCAGTAGCCCGCGACTACGCTTCCAAGTCACGCGGGCCGCGCGCGTGTGTGTGGCCGCTAAGTAAGCGTGGTCGCGCGCTCACGGATCGCCTGCCTGCTGGCCTCATGACGGTGGCTTCGGCGGATGGATCGTCGTTGCTAGGCGGCGCAAGTGCGGCAAACTATCATGGGTCCCGTTGCCTCGCCATTCATTGCACGCTCCCAGCGCGCGTGTCTCTGGCTAACTTTGTTTCGGAGTTGGCCGCGGTGGAGGACCTGCGTGACTCGCAAGCGTAGAAAATGGAGCAGTGTCACACACACACACACAGGTGCACCTTTGCCGGTTTGTCACATACACCTGCGGGCTGTTTCTACAAACACACAGCGCTTGCGTTGCTGCATGCGAGCATTGCTTGTGAAGAAGCGGCATCCGACAGCAGTAGGTGCGCTGCAGGAATGAAAAAAAAATGGCAGACGCGTCGCTTTCAGCAACGCCGCAGCGTTTTTCTTTTGGGGGGTGGCTTATGTGCTGCGGCTTGCACGGTCAACCTCCCGCCTACATGCGAAGCCGGCCCCGATGCCACACACGCATACGCACGAAATCGACTGCGCCAACACACAGCATTCTTTCTTCTCCCCTGTGCTCCCTCTCCTGTGCAGATCGCCGCCTCTCACACACTGCAGTTACTTGCCCCGTACTTTGTTTTTACTCTCTCAATTCCGTAGCGTGCACACCTGCACATATATATTTGCATTCATGAGCGACTTTGACTGGGCTGTGATTCAAAAGGCCGTGGAGGCCGAGTGGGACGCCTCCATCATTCCTGCGCTGTCCGCCTACATTGAAGTGCCGAATCAGAGCCCCGACTTCGACCCCCAGTGGGCAACGAACGGACTCATAAAAAAGGCCTTTACCATTCTGATCAACTGGATGGAGGGGCAGAACCTGCTGGGCCTCAGCTACGAGTTCATGGAGGTCGAGGGAAGAACGCCGTTCCTCCTCGTCGAAATCGCCGGGACAGAGCCGACGAAGAACACCCTGCTCATGTACGGCCACATGGATAAGCAGCCGCCTCTCTACCCGTGGGACGAAGGCCTTGACCCCCACAAGGCGGTCGTGCGCGATGGCAAGCTGTACGGCCGCGGCGGCGCTGACGACGGCTACGCGCTCTTTTCGGCCATCACGTCCGTCTCGGTACTGCAGCGCCACGGCATTCCGCACGGTCGAGTGATCGTGGTCATCGAGGCGTGCGAAGAGTCTGGCAGCTTCGACCTGGACTACTACATGGAGCGCTGCAAGGAACGCATCGGCAACGTGGATTTGATGGTGTGCCTAGACAGCGGCTGTCTCAACTACTCACAGGTATGGCTGACGACGTCGTTGCGTGGTGTGACGGGTGGTGTGCTGAACGTGCAGACGCTGACGGAGAGCATGCACAGTGGCGTCGCCGGCGGCGTCGTACCGGACACGTTCCGCATTGCGCGTGAGCTGTTGGACCGCGTCGAGGATTCAAAGACCGGAAAGGTGCTCTTTCCTGAGGCCTACTGCGAGATTCCCGACTACGTTGTCAAGTCCATGGAGTCGATGAGGGTCGTGCCGTTCAAGGAGCAGTTTGCCACGGCCGACGGCGTGTCGACAGAGCCAGGCGACAATGTGGAGCTGGCGCTGCGGAACTTTTGGAAGCCGAGCCTCACCGTGACAGGGGCCAACCTGCCGGAGCCACAGATTGCCGGCAACGTAATCCGGACGCACACCTCACTGAAGCTGTCCCTCCGCGTGCCGCCGCTGGTGGACGCGGAGAAAGCTACCCAGGCCATGGCCAAGTTGCTTGTGGCCAACCCGCCGTACGGCGCTAAGGTGTGGTTTCAGCCCGAGGTTCCCGGCCATGGCTGCGCGACCCCAGAGCTGAAGCCGTGGCTCGTGACCGCGCTCAATGAGAGCAGCAAGATGGCGTACGGCAACCCGCTCGCATTCCAGGGCATGGGCGGGGCGATCCCATTCATCTCCATGCTCATCAAATCATACCCGCAAGCGCAGTTCGTTGTCACCGGCGTCCTCGGTCCAAAGAGCAACGCGCACGGCCCCAATGAGTTTCTGCACATCAAATACGCTAAAGGCCTCACGTTCGCCATCAGCCGCGTTGTCGCCGAGCACTTTCGCCACACTCCCAAGTAACAGTGCTGCCGAGCAGCCTCGCTGACCCTCTCCTTTTCTGGCGCTTTCACCTTACGCTATGCTAGTGTAGATGTGACGACTTCGTCGACCATACAAACACAACACAGACTCATAAACGGAGGCAGCGGCGCCTCACCGACAGCTCAAGCGCGGCCTGTTAGCGCACGAAACGGCTAGCGCTCTGCCGCTCAGGGACGGTAAACGCCGCCGGGCGTGCCCACTGCCAGCCGCACACCCCACAGGAACCCCGCCCGTTGCCATTTTTCGCCCCATCCCCGTCTCCTTCCGCCATTTTGGCCGCGTTCGCGAACAACCGCGCTCGGGCAAAGCGCCGTATCCCGTCCCCCCTTTGGCGTTCATCGCCCGGGGGCCGGGCGGTCGTTTGCGGCCCGGGAAACCCGGGCCTGGCCAAAAGGCCCCCGACGGGAAGCCACGCACCACCGAAAGCGGCCAACGCCCCACCGCCCCCGCTGGCGGCAGGGGCAGGCGCCGACGACGTGGGGGGAGGGGGAGGGGCCAAAGCGATGCACCGCAGCCGATGCGGGCGGCCACGCCGCGGATGGCGCTGCGCCGAAGCGACCCGCGACCGCACACCGGTTCGCGCCACCCATGCCACATGAGCCGAGCACCGGCGCGGCCCGCCCGGGGCGCCCCGAGCTTTCCCGCGCGCAGGGGGAAAGCCCCCCACCCCCTTCCAGCAAACCAAAAAAAAAAACGCACGCCCAAACCCCAAGAAAGGGACGAGGCAAAGCAGGGCGGGACCCCGCCGCAAGGGAGGCACCAGGGAAGCCGTTTCCCGAGAATGAGCGGGGATTTTCCATCGACGAAAAAGGGGCGCCCACGAGGCAGAAAGGCGGAAACACAACCCGCAACGAAAGCCTGAGAGGCGGGCTTTCGGCGCCAAGGGTCCACAAAGGCCGGCCACATCATACAGACGCAAACCAAAACACATACGAGGAAGCTATTGACAATGAAAAGAGAGAGAAATGCTGGAATCGTTTTTCGCAGGGGTTGGAAAGGATTTTGCCAAATTGGCCCCGGCGGCCAGCGGCACGCAGGGAGGGCCCGCAACCCAAAAGCGAACAGAGCAGGAGCACCCCAACGAAGCCCGGGCGGGCCGAGACCAAGGAAAAGCAAAAGGAACAACAGGGAGAAGCACTGAGAAAGGCCGCAAGAGGCGCCATTTTGCACCGGCAAAAAGATGGCAAGCACAAAAAAAGGGGAAGGTCAGGAAACGCCACCAAATTTGCGGCGCGCTAAACCAAAACAAAAACACGTGAAAACACGCATAAATTGGCGCCAAAAACAAAAGCAACCCTGTTTAATACGTGGCCATGACATCCCGAACGCTTTGGCGGGGACCCCGCTTAGGGGGGGGCGTTGGTTTGCGGGGGTCTCTGCTGCTCGTTGGGGCGCCGGGGGGGGGGGAATGGGCCGGGAAAAAATCCCCCAAAGAAAAACCGCAACGCGCGCACGCCCACCCACCCCAAGAACGCGCACGACGCCCACGAAGCGCACCCGCGTAAAAAAAACGCGGGGGAAAACACACCGCGGGAGACCCCATACAGAACACCCCGCCTTGCGGGAACGGCAAAAACAAAGAACCATTCATGGAAAAGCAAGGAAAAAAAAGAACGTGTTGGCACCAGCGCCGAAGAAAAACCTAGCGACACACATGTTCCTGAAAAAAAAAAGAAACGATCTATAATGGGAAAGTGAGGCAGTGAGCCGAGAGACTTCGAATAAAAAAATTCCAGCGCGCCTAAAATGGAAAAATGCCGTAAAAACCTCATCCCGTCCGCCGGCCTTTCTGCGCTTCTGTGCTAGCAGCTTGTTGCCTCCTTCGCGATGAAAAAAAGCATTGCAAAGACGCGTTTTTGGTCGCTAACTCACTGAAAAAATGGAGTTTGAAACACCATGCAAGTGAAAATGATTCCCAGTTTTACCACCGCCACGTTCACATTGGGTGATACTAACGAAAAAAAGAACAGGGGACAAAGCGTTCACCGGAGCAAAAACCGGGTTTGGATGCTAAAAAAAGGCGCGTTCACTCAAGATGGGTGGCGGAAGGCGAAAAACGCGCCCGGGACAATTTCCCCCTTTACGCCCCAGCCGCTTGCAAAGCTCTCTTCATTACGGCCCCCAAAGGCTGACCGCAGATTTTAATCCGTGGTTTTTGTTCCGATGGCGGCGTGAAATGCATCCGAAAGATGTAAACCTAATCCCACAAACAAGGCCTGTAAGTTAATGCCGCTTGTCGCTTCAAGGTGGTTAACTGTCACGGAAATCACCGGGCAGGCCATGTCCCACCGGCAATTGAGGATTATTTGGGTTCCGACTAAACACCGCAGACGTTTCTCGTCGCATTCTCCATCAAATCAGCGGATTCGGATACACAAATTCCACCCAATAACGCCAGCCGCCTTTTCAACCCAAGCGATACGAATTCTTGATTGTTTTCTAATTTTAGGCCAGGGAGACGCGACCAAGAAATGACACAGAAAGTGCACATAAACGGCTAACAAAATGGTTCTCATCGCGGACCTGTGGAAGCTGGTGCATCTTATAAAAAAAAAGTTTTTCTTCGTGCCGCAAAACGTGCGGTCGCTCTATTTTACCGAAACTTGACAAAACGAGGCCTTCGTTTTCCGCAATGAAAACCCAGATAGCCATTGCGTGGCAACACAGTTCAAAACGGCACATAAATGCGTTTCGCGATACGGAGCCAATAGCTGCATCATCATTTGTCATCGGGGGGGGGCAAACCCATTTTTTGCTCTTGGCGCCGGCGCGGCCGTTTAAAAAACCCCACGCTGTTCCGGGCCCCCCAAAACTAAAAAGACACTGTGGACGCCCAATGGGGAACACCGTGATCGAAATTACGATCTCGACGGTGCGAAAGGCTGCGAACAAAACATCTAAGTAGAGCTATAATTTTTTTTTGTTTTGCTCTTTAAGCTTTTTTTTCAGTAATACTTGCCAATTTTTTTTTTGGAACATGATGAGGCCCCGGGCTTTTCACTGGCCCCCTCCTTGTGTCTCTAAGTGGTGGTCGTCTCATCTGGCTTTCGTTACACGCGCGGCGCCTTCAAAAGCTCTATTTCTTTCTGAGAAATTGCCTTTTGTGCCTACATTAAACCTTTGCTTGTGCGTCGCATCCCGGCAAGCGTGATGGTTTTGTATCTCTGGAGAATAAGAAAATAAGATGACTCCCTGTGTGGTCTCTTCGCTGTTCATCCTCACAGCGATCTTGGTTTTCTTTGCATCCGGTGCTCCGTAGTCAGCCTGGTGGTCATTTGAGTTCACACAGAAAGTCAACTCATCATCAGCATTGTAATACCAATGGCGTCCTTTCATTCGAAGCCAAAATGTCCTTTGGAGCGCATGCAGTCAGTTCCCATTACGGAAAACTGCTGTGGCTTCCCGAAGGCAGCCCTAAAGGCATTTTGTGCTTTGGCAACAAGGTGAGTCTTAAAGCGTGCAGAAAAAAAATGGGGCTGCTGGCGAGCTGCTTTTGCGGCCCCTGTCACTTGGGGGGGGGGGCGTCGTTCCAATGATGCCCGTTGACGGGGGGGGCGCCGGGATGTGATATCAGGGTCCTGTACCCCGTCTTGTGTGGGGAAGAAGCCAGGCAGCCCCTATCCCCTGCCAATGCTGCACCGCACCTGGCGGTGGCAGGGCCAGGCGCCTACGACGTGGGGAGGTCAGAGCGATGCATCGCTGCTGACGTGGGCGGCCAGGTCGTGGATGGCGCTGCGTCGGAGCGACCCGCGACCGTGCACCGGGCTGCGCCATCCATGCTATATGGGCGGAGTGTCAGCGCGACTCGACCGCGACCCGCCCGGCCCTCACTGCCTCCTGGTGTGTGGCGCCTGCGCCACGCCGAGGGATGCGCCGGGTGGCGGCCGGCATAGTGGGGGCAGCTGTGGGGCTGCGTGCGCAGAAGAGGCTGGCAGAGGCTGAGGCAGGGCCCGTGCTGAGATGGCTGCGCCGGCGCATGGCTGTGATGCGCGTGTCTCTAGCGCTGCTTCGCATCACGCGATGGGGGCCTGCGACGGGCCGGGGCTAGCGTGCCCCTTCCGCCCATGCTGTGGAGGCGAAACGGACATGTCGGAGCGAAAACATACCTGTTTGTGCACTTAGAAAAACTGGACGGGACACGAAGGTTAGTGGTGAAGACTGATGTGGGAGGTAGTTTGTCGGCTTTTGGTTCCACTTGTGGGCGGGGGGATGGATGAAGAGGTAGAGGTATCAGATGCCGTTGGTGATCATTGGTCAGAAAGGATGGGAGAGTGCAGGCTTTCCTAGTGTGTGAAGTCAGGAGATAGTGGAAGGATGCCTCTTATATTGAAGTTTCTAAGTCTGTGGTAGTGTGTGTACACTGATAGATATCATCACTATGGAGGAGGTTGTCGACAGGTGATGTTCTGTGTTTCTCTGGCGATATGACTGATCCCCTTTGCCGAACTTTGCTCAACGGAGAATACGTGTTTCAAGCAGTGATTTCCGCTCTGGAAGCACCTGGTATCTCGGTGTCATGGAAGTACAGTAGGGAATCGGTCTATCGTACTTTTTCGCGGTTTCTGAGCAGGATTTATTAGGAGTCAGACCCACAGCAACTGGAGTGTACTTTTTGTTGTCCGTGATTAAACAATCGGCGCTTTTCTTTGCAGTGGAAAGTGCTCATCTTTGCATCAAACTCCCTATTCGTGCCGATCTTTACTTTTTAGAGTTCGAGAAGCAGCAACGATCGGAGCAATCCCTGAAAGCGAAAATAGGAACGTGGAGACAGTGCTGGGTACCTTCAGCCACCGCCCAGACGAGCAGCACGAATTCGTAAGCATCCGGTTTCCCGAGACTCGGCGACACTGTACAGGACTCTGGATAACGTGCTGATCGTGCGGGCGGTCTTCGTGTACTCTGCACACGGAAGTGCCACCGTGGTAAATCTGCAAAGTGATTCGACAGCGCTGATCGGCGGTGCCGGCGCGGGCGCCGCCATTCGGTCGCCTGGAATAGCTGCAGTCGCGGACGCTTTTCTTTTGGTTGTGGAGTGGGGTAATGGTATATTGGTGGCAGACACCGCGTATCTTCCGACTCAGAGCCTCTATGACAGCTTCCTCAGCGACACGGGAATCAATACACGCTACTACGAACCACTAAGCACATCAAGATAGCTACGTCTGCTACCTTTGAAGTCCCTGAAGACCGCTGCAACTTTTCCGGAGTCTCATGGTTGAAGACATTCGAGATCCAAGATATGCCTGGGCTTACTGCAGCTGCACAGGAGCGCAGCGTCATCTTCATTGTGGACAGCATCTGGCCACTTCCCCCTTTTTCGACGTGCACGCTGCGGGGTGCGGCGTTTCTGTCGAGGCCGGAGCAAGGCGCCTCAAGGGTCCTTCAGGTTTGGGTCTTGGTATGTTGTAGGTAAATGAGAAGTGACTTCACGCCGTGAAATCGTGCCTGCTCGTCATTCAGGACACTTCGGGCAATAAGGACTGTTTTCCGAGTCTGCGTGGGTTGAGGACCATGCACGTGCGTTTGAAGGGGCCTGAGAAGCGAGCGTTCCATGTGCTTCACTACCTTGGAAAACGCGAAGAAGCCTTGCGGGTTCTTCAGCCTTTCCGAGCTCTCTTGGACACCAGATTTGGAAGCGCGACTTCACCTGTTCCCCTGGACTCTTTTCTGTTCTTATCTCCACTTACGATTCAAAAAATGCGGGGCGCATGCTGGACGGGCTCAAGATTTTCGGGATGGGGTTTTCATGGGATGCATCTGAAAGCTTGATCATGTAATAGGATGTTACAGGGCTTTGGATAGCAACGCAGCCAGACAAATAATGGCTTCTTTTTCAGCATCCAGGTCGGGATTGGGAAATTCAAAGAACTGAAGGAGGTCCTCAACAGTAGTTCTAAGAGGGTTTGCAGTGACTAGAAAGGCTTCCAGACCGACGAGTTTGTAATCACCCAGCGTGTGCTGGTTGTCAGCGATTTTTTCTCTATCGCAGCAGCAAAACTCAAATTTTTTGATTGTAAAATGCACTTCAATGATTTTCTTCAGTAGGAATGCTTGAGCACACGGGTGCTGCCGGTTTTCTAATTCACACGTACTGCTATTTTTTCTCCCTATCTCAGCGAGCTAGTGTAACATTCGTGTTGACATGGTGTACTGTTTCTCAGGGTAGAGGTATCTCCTTTATTGCAATTAAAACAACAAAGAAAAAGAGAGGATTTTTCCCTTTGCGTGCTGCTTCCTACGTGGACAGTCTCAGGGTGACAGGAAACCCCGTAGGCATTCGTCCTCTTGCGCTGACTACATCGCCTCCATACTGATCACTTCTGTTGCGAACTGCAGTCGAAATGAGTTGTTGCAAAAATAAAGTCTGCTTCAAAACTGGCGCTCTGTTTCTCTTTCCGAACCGATTGAGGGTTATCTTTTTGCCTAACAGTCATCGGCCAAGTATTTCAGGAACAATGGATCTGCTTCCCAAGTACCTCAACGAGTTACAGGACTCGAACAAAATGAAGAGGTGCGCAGCATACAAGAAAATACACGATCTTGTCAAAGCGCAGAGGGGGAATCTGTCAAAAGACGACGAGTTTTCAATTATTCGGTCATGTCTGAAGGGATTTGAGGACACCTCGGAGCGCTCACGAGAAGAGGCGGCGCGGATAACGATCGAGCTACTACCAGGCCAAGACGCGAGCATTTTGGACTGGGTTCTTCCCTCAGTTGTCACACGCATTGGGATCGTGCCAGTTGCTGAAGAGAGCGAAGAGATTAGGCTTCTTCTTCTTCGACTCGGGACGGCCTGCATGACGTGCTTTCCGCATGATATCGGACCGCGGAACTACATTGACTTTTTTCTGGTACTGCTAGAGAACTGCTTTCGTGACCCTTTCCCAGAACTCAAGAAGGAAGCGTGCAAGGCAGCTTGCCAACTGTGCTCCATCGAGCCCAAGCAAGTAAAGGTGATTAGTACACCGCTGGCAAAAGTTCTGAAAGACTCGTGTCTTCTACACAAGCACAGCGCTGTACGGTGCGAGGCGGCCCAAACGCTGGCTGTTTTGTTTCGATGCGGAGCCTCTGAGGCGCTGAGAGACGGAAAAGACGAGCCAGAAAACAAGGCAATGGCGTCGGAGCTGTTTGTCCTCTGCAACGATCACAGTGAGCCAGTTCGCCTAGCAGTCCTCTCAGTTTTGTCATGCGCGTTGCTGGATGTCAAGGAGCGGCTGGAGATGCACGCAAAATACCTACCACATCTCCTGCTTCTTGTGACTGATTCATTTGATGCTGTTCGCAACATGGCGCGCAAAATTTTGGAGCGAGTTGGGCAGCTTTATATGATCGACAACGAGGACAACCGGATCGATATGGCGAACAGGCGCGTCACTATGAAGGATATTGAGTGGTACGGCGATGACGAGTATCCTTCCATGAAGTTCACGGCACCGTCAGCACAGTATTACGACCTCTTTCAGAGCCGCCCCAGCCTGGGCACTCGCTACGTCGTCGCCGAGTCTGTTCGGGCTTTCCTCGACAAGATTCTAAGGGACATCACCGCTGTCGACTGGATGATTCCTTTCTCCACGAATAATCGCAAGGTGGTGGCGCTGAAGTTGTTGTGGACAACCATCTACTACTGTGAGAAGTCCTGCGTGCAGTTCACTGAGCGTATCCTCAGCGCTGTGTACAAAGCGTTCGCTGACGAAAACGTCGAGGTCAAGCAGGAAGCGACATTTTGTGTTGAGATGCTGGGGAAGTTCCTGGTCCCTGAGCAGTACTTACCGTTTCTTATCGCGAAGCCGGCCGCGAACGCTGACCCTTACGAGGATGTGTCTGTTATCGAAAGGTCGCGCAACAAGACTGTGGTGCTCACTTCTCTCGACGATGCGTGCGGGCCGATGCCGACGCTGTTTTCGACTGCAGCTGTGACAGTCAAGTGCTCAATTCTTCAAACGCTGGCGTACCTTATCGAGGGTTCGAAGGAGAAGCTGACACCGGCTCACTCTACCCGAATTATTCAAGCGCTGACGACAAGTGATTTGATCGAGTGCGAGAACGAGCATCTACTGACTGCGCTTCTCGAGACTCTTCAGAAAGTCATTCCAGTCTTTGTGGCTAAGGGCTTCATCGCCTCCCCGGAGCATCCTCTCCCCGACGAAGTGCTCCACGACCCAAAGCAGAGAACGCTGGATTCTATTATTCTTTACTCTTTGCTGCGCATCAAGAGCACTGAGATGCCCGACATTCAGCTGAAGGCCGGCGAGGCAATCACAACGTTGTCGACACTGGTGACGGAATCAATTACTGGTATCTATACCCTGCATGCAGAGCGATTACTGTTCCGCTACGGGGCGGCGCTTCCGGTCAGCGCTTTCAGTGACCTGGTACTGAATGCGGACAGCATTGACACACTCGGCGGAGTGCTCACAGACATTTTCGAATCACGACTGACGGACATAAATTTTGCATTCAAAGTCACAGAGGAGCTGCGCTACTTTACTGTCCTGGAACAGCTTCTCTGGTGCAGAACAGGCGCCTTTGCACCAAGCGAAACCAGTGAACTTCTGCGCGCCGTTGTCCTCCCGTTGTCGGCCTTTCAACCGGGCAACACCGCTCACCTCTTCCGTAAAGTGGCTGTGAACTGCCTGTGCGCTCTCCTCGGCCCAGTGTACTGTGATGCCCTACAGGCCGAGCTCGTGAAAAACAGCAACGCTTTATCTACTACAGTCATAAACGCCTGGTGTGCTGCTTCCGACGCCGACGACGGCGAAATGCGACTTGTTTGCATGTCGGTTCTTGGCGAGGTCTGCCGCTTGCCCATGGTCAAAGGTGCAGCACATGAGATAATTCAATCCGTGCTTCTGCGCTTCGACGATTCAAACGACGCCATCCGCCTGCGTACTTCCAACGAGCTGACCCGACTTCTTGCCGACGACTGGGGCGCTTCACCGTTTATAGTCGATGAGGTATCGGCACAGGTAGTGCCCCTCGCGAAGAAGATGCTCGTCTACCTGGATGACACGGAGGAGACGATCGGCATCCGGCCTTCTCTGGCAGAGGCCTTGAAAAGGTTGGGTGATATTTCGCCGCATATTGTTGTTGATCTAACTCGGTCTGCGCTTGAGCGACACGCAGAGAGGGGTTACTGTCAAGACGTTCTAAACTACCTGGAAGCCAAGTACTAGGTGTCACATGGTTCCTGTTTTCTCACGCTCATTTGTGGAATGTACATAGGCTGAGGTTCTCGGTACTTTAGTAACACGTTCAGAGAAATCAGGAGGTTGCTCATGTACCGCGCCCATTTTTTTTTGTGTCTCGCTGCCTTCTGCTACGCGCATTCACGACATCGCTGCGAAGGCTTCGGTCTACAAGTGATTGACACTAACGGAAGTGATTGATGCTTCTTTTTTCATTGCCTGGTGTTCCTATTCTTGCACCCGGATGAAAGGTGTGCGCCTCGGCGCGTGGTACCCATGACTCTGTACACGCCCTGTGTGGGGAAGAAGCCAGGCAGCCCCTATCCCCTGCCAATGCTGCACCGCACCTGGCGGTGGCAGGGCCAGGCGCCTACGACGTGGGGAGGTCAGAGCGATGCATCGCTGCTGACGTGGGCGGCCAGGTCGTGGATGGCGCTGCGTCGGAGCGACCCGCGACCGTGCACCGGGCTGCGCCATCCATGCTATATGGGCGGAGTGTCAGCGCGACTCGACCGCGACCCGCCCGGCCCTCACTGCCTCCTGGTGTGGGGCGCCTGCGCCACGCCGAGGGATGCGCCGGGTGGCGGCCGGCATAGTGGGGGCAGCTGTGGGGCTGCGTGCGCAGAAGAGGCTGGCAGAGGCTGAGGCAGGGCCCGTGCTGAGATGGCTGCGCCGGCGCATGGCTGTGATGCGTGTGTCTCTAGCGCTGCTTCGCACCACGCGATGGGGGCCTGCGACGGGCCGGGGCTAGCGTGCCCCTTCCGCCCATGCTGTGGAGGCGAAACGGACATGTCGGAGCGAAAACATACCTTTTCGTACACTCGTCGCTCATACTGACCCTCTACATCTGCATATTGTCTTGCACGTACACGTACACACACATACACTCAGAAGCACGAGTCATATCCTATTTCTCGCGACCTTGTTCACTGAAGGTGTTCCTCCCTCCAAAAATGCTTCGCCGTACGTTTCTGAGCGCTGAGCGCAGGATTCCGTTCTACCCGATCAACTCGAATAACCCCATCGTGTTCTTCGACATCTCTATCGGGTCGCAGCCGGCGGGACGTGTCGAGATGGAGCTCTTCAAGGACGTCGTGCCGAAGACGGCCGAGAACTTCCGCGCGCTTTGCACCGGTGAGAAGGGTGTTGGCCGCTCTGGCAAGCCTCTCTGGTTCAAGGGAAGCCGTTTCCACCGCGTTATTCCACAGTTCATGTGCCAGGGTGGCGATTTCACTGCCGGCAACGGCACCGGTGGCGAGTCCATCTATGGTCACAAGTTTCCTGATGAGTCCTTTGCCGGACGTGCTGGAAGGCATTTTGGCCCGGGCACGCTGTCAATGGCCAATGCCGGCCCCAACACGAACGGCTCTCAGTTCTTCATCTGCACCGCTCCCACCGACTGGCTGGACGGGAAGCATGTCGTGTTCGGCCAGGTCACCAAGGGCTATGACGTCATCATGAAGGTGGAGACTCAGGGCAGCCAATCTGGTGCTACCCGCCAGCCCATCACGGTCACTGACTGTGGTGAGATCAAGCAAGAGTAGGCAAACGATACCGTAGGCCATACACATCAGAGGAGCACAGATGAGTGTAGCCGCGGTAGCTCGATCGTTTTCTTTTTGTCAATATCTAACGTTATTCCATTTCACATATAACAGGCTGTAGGAATTTCTCTACTGGCTTTAACACGTGAACGGAACGGCGCCAGAGATGATCAACTTGTACTTTCAAACGGCGTTGGGCCCGCGGAGTCCCTTGCTCGGCGCGAGTGCTGTCTGACCCTGAGCACCTGTGTGTGCATCTACTGTCGAGCTATCAGTGGTGGCCATGCGTGCCGAATGTAGAGCCTTCGTACACGTCTTTTCTCCCCGTACGCATTTCTCGTCAAGTTTCGCTCTCATGCTTCCTTGCTCTTCTCCTTTCTCGCTTTTTATCTTGTCGCATCAGCTCTTGTGCTTATCTGAGGCGACGCACTTTCACCGCACAAAAGATGGAAAAGGATCTCAACGCGGAGCGGACAGATATCGAGATTGCGGCTGAGGAGGTTACGGAGGCCAAACAGTACCTCGTCGATCTCGACCGCCGAAAGAACCAGTATCGCGAGGCTCAACGAAAAATATTAACAACACGGCCCGAGGAGGACTTATGGATACTGAGCGGCGGCTCTACGTTTGTGTCTTGCGAGCTGAGCCACTCTGATACGCTAAAGTACTTTGAATGGCGCTTGCAGCAGTGCGACAACGAGATCGAGAGGGCGCGAGAAGACTTAAAACTGAAAGTAGCAGCGCTGGCGGAGCTGGAGGGAGCTGACAGTGCCTTGGCGCGCCTTTATGAAGGGTTCGAGCTGAAGGGGATGTCTTGAAGCCAGTCGTAGGGGCTGAGTCGTGGAGGTTTCGAAAAATAGCCTCACAGCTGCTGCTTTACAAGCTTACTATGTTTCGATCGAAATTTTTTTCATCTCGACCGAGGAACGCTCGAAAGAAGAGTAACGCGACACTCCACCGTCGCTGGTGAAGCTTGCCGCAAAAGATAGTGTCGCTGTACACCAAGCACTTCCGAAGGCTTTCAATGAGGTTAACAGGTTTTCTATTGCCCACCGCTACTTCTCCTCTCCCTCTTCTTCTGCTACTGGCCTTTTTTTTCTCGCCTTTGCTGTGCTTACATACATCTGCAAAAGCTATCAGGCTGCTCTGCACTGCAAGATGGCATTCCAGTTTCCACGCGGTGCTGAGTTTCTCTTTGTCACTCAGTATCTCCTGCAGTTCGATGACACGGTAAAGTTCAAGCTGAGGCGTGAAGGCCGACGCACCGTGCTGCAGGTTTCCACCGTCAACATCCCTCCATTCAGCTACACCACGGTAGACTTTGCCGATGAGTCTGAGAGGCCGCAAAAGATTGCTGCAGTGGAACCGCACGCAACTTCGTGGGCTGTGAACGCTGCTTTTTTCACTAGTGTTCTCAGCTGCTTCAGCGGCCTTTTTCCCATCACTCTCGAGGTTGCTGACGATCTCTCATGTGTCCTTCTCTATCAGAAAAAGGAAGACGACACCGGCGTGCAAGTAGCACAGGTTGGTGCGCTCCACGACCTCGGACCGAAGCTTCTGGTTGATCACGACGTGGGGGTTCTGTACACCATTGCCGACGTTCGAAACTTTGGCGACATTGTCCGTTCAGTCTGTGCTGGGGACGACGAGCGATGTGACGTGTTTCTTCGACGCGTTTCGTCGACGGAGTGCGAGCTGGGCATGCAAACGAGCACCGTCACCTCATCGCTGCAGCTCTTGTTGGATGAGTGCAATGGCGTATCCAAGCGCCTGGAAGGGTCGGCGCGCTGCACTGATTTGCAAGAGTACGCACGCCTCTGCACACGAATGACGAAGCTAGCCGACAAGACTTCTCTTATGGTGGGGTTTGGGTCTGACGGCATTGCCCTTTTCAGATTTGAGTGGCTTACAGAGCGAGGCAGCCGCACGGCTGACTTGTTCTTTTGCACCTCCTAGTCCGGCTTCGCCCCGGCACTGGATTCCTTCTCCCTCCTCGCTCTGTGTCCTATCGCTTTTCCTAGAGTCTTGTACTACTCTTGAAGGTAAGAAGTCTATTCTTGACAAAAGCAACAAGCCACCCTATCGCATTTCTCGATAAGCATCTGGAGAGTGCAAGACTGGTGTAAACCCTTGTCCACGTTCACAGAGGATCGAACAGCGGCACCGATGCCAGGAGAGGAGTTTACTGCACGTATGATTCTCTACCTCCATCTCCCCTTCCCTTTGCTCTGATCTATGATTTAAGTGCCAGCTGCTCTAATTACTTGGGCCTCTTACATGCACAACTTGCATTGAGAGTTAAATCACTGATGCAGGGGAGGCCGCTTGCGGTTCAACTAGGAGACACCCACGGCGTGGTCATCTACCACGCCACGGCGCTGGCTCCCGAGAAGCTGTGCGCCACGTTTGAGAAATTCGGCAAGACGAGCGTGGTTCACGGCTTCGAGCTCACCGACGGCAACCACGCCACTGTCGTCTTCTTCTCGGAGCCAATGAGCTGTGCGGTTTGCTACGCGTCTCTCTCGCGACTGGCACAAGAGCCTGAGAACGTTGGTATTATCGATGTCGGATGGATCCACGAAAACGGCGTTGACGCTTTTGCGAAGCGGTCCTATGTGAGACACAAGTACACCCCTGCTGTCTCCACCGTGGGCGCTGAATCGGCCGCATCCAACGGTTACTTGGTTGTGTATTGGAAGGGCGTGGCGGAACCCGACCGGCGCGAGATTTCTCAAATGGCGCACTCGTCGGCCGTCGAGGTTTTTGAGGACAGCAAAGAGGGTGGCCGGTCGTTTCTGCGCTTTTGCTCCGAGGATGCTGCTGACGCCTTCCACTCCGACGTGCTGTCGCGATTCGCTGCGATGAGGCGGTCTCTTTCGTATGCCGACGCCACAGATTTCTCACTTGCCAAGGGAGCTGCGTGAAAAACTTCAGCCACCAAGAGTACATACACACAGGCAGCAAAAAAAAATGCTTCATTGCAAGCCTTTCGGTTTGTCTGCAGTCTCTCTCTCCCTCATGGCGAGTCGCGCACTTCCATTGCGATCGCATACATATAGGGGAGGGCGTAGAAGCGCGGGAAAGGAGTATGGGGGTGTGGCCGGTGATAGCACTTTCCAAGCTTTGCATACTTCTCCTGAAGAAACAGAGATAAGCTATGTGCGAATGAGTCAGGCTGCACGGCGCTGTGCCACTCCCCAACTGCTCTATGCTTCAGTCACTGCCTTGCTCACTCGCCTCGATGGGCGTCTTCATCGTAATCTACTGTCTTCTCCCTCTCAAGATACTTATCACAAAGAGCTGTGGTTTGAAGTGAATCTGCACGATGGGGCGGCATCGTGTTGCGTTAGTTTCCGACTTCTTCTTCCCCGGGTTTGGTGGAGTGGAGGTGCACATCTACAATTTAGCCCTGTGTCTGATGCGGAGAGGGCACAAGATCATCATAATCACCCGTGCCTATGGGGACCGCGTTGGGATTCGCTATTACACAAATGGGCTGAAGGTGTATTATTTGCCGATGCTTGCGGCAAAGCTGCCTCCCGGCTCCGTGACGCTGCCAACGTGGCTCGGCGCGTTTCCGATGCTGCGCACTATTTTCATTCGTGAGCGCATTACCGTCGTACATGGCCACCAGACCACTTCCAATATGTGCCACGAGGCGATATTCCACGCCGGCACCATGGGCATCAAGACGTGCTTCACCGACCACTCGCTCTTTGGGTTTGCCGATGCGGCGTCCATCAACATCAACAAGGTGCTTGTGTGGAGTCTGCGTACAGTTGACCAGGTGATCTGTGTCAGCAACACTTCTCGCGAAAACACCGTTCTGCGCGCGCGGATTGCACCGCAGCGGGCAAGCGTGATCCCGAACGCCACCGACACTTCCGCCTTCACCCCGCCTGACGATCTCAAGTACAAGTCGTGGGCATCGAAGATTGACAAGGAGGGGTTGACCATTGTAGTCATCACCAGGCTTGTGTATCGCAAAGGCGCGGATCTCTTTGTCGACGTCATCCCTGAAATATGCCTGCGCCATCCGGATATCAAGTGGGTGATCGGCGGCGACGGACCGCGACGCTCGCAGCTCGAGCAGATGATTGAGCGACACAATTTGATGGACAGGGTGAAGATGCTCGGTGCGCTAAAGCACTCTGAGGTGAAGAGTGTTTTGAACCAGGGTCAGATCTTCCTGAATTGCAGTTTGACAGAGGCATTTTGCATTGCGCTCATCGAGGCGGCGTCGTGCGGTTTACTGTGCGTGTCGACAAAAGTCGGAGGCGTCCCGGAGGTTCTCCCGCCGCCTATGTTGCTTTTGGCGGATGCTGACCCGTCATCCATCGTTGCCGCTTTGGAGGAAGCCATCAACGACGTGCCGCACCACTCACCATGGACACTGCACGACAACTGCAAGCAGTTCTATAGCTGGGACTGGGTGGCGGAGCGCACTGAGCGCGTCTACGACCGCATTATGGAAATGCCGGTGCTGTCCTTGTACGAACGGTTGATGAACTACGCATCTGTCGGGCCTCTCTTTGGACTCGTGTGCTGGATGCTCTGCTCCTTGGATTGGATTCTGTATAGATTGATGGAATACTGGATTCCAACAGAAACTATTGACATTGCGCCGGATTTCCCCATGTCCTTCTACCTGCGCAACAAGGAGAAGATTATGAAGAAGAACGGCGAGTAGTCGGAGGCTGTGGCCCTACTTTTCTTTTTCATCTTCTGCGCGCTAGCTGCCTGCCTTACTCAGTTTCTGCGATATTCTGATACGACTTCGCTGATCGCACATTAGCAATGGGGTCCTTACTCCTTGAGGCACGGATGTTCATTCCACTTCCCTGCTGCCCTGAAACAGGAGAAAAACCGTCGCACACCTTCAGAGGGACATCGTGTATATGCCTATCCGCGGGGGTGTCTTTTCCCGTGTGGATCTGTGCAGCGTACCATGACAACGCTGCTGCTCAGCTACAGCAGAGAGCGTGATCTTCATTCTTTGTCTGCTCTTGATGGACTATTCGCGACAATCAACATATCTGCGCATCTCTCCGCTCTCTTTGGACTCCGACCCACATGGACGCTCGCGCAACCCTCATGCTACACAGTCCCATCCTTGTGGAGGGCATTGCGTCTCTGACGGCTCCATTCCTGGGGCTCACAACATCCGCAGATTCCGTTCCCTTTTTTTCTCTCATAAACCCCATTGAATACTGAATAAATAAAAAGTAGGCAGGAACCATGCCGTCTAATAGGCAGGAGGAAAAGCTGCCGACAAATCCGCGGGAGTTCCCTGATAACCGGACGCCGAATTTCATCCTCAAGGCAAAGAATGGCCACTTTCACTTCATGATGGTGGAGCCCGATGTGTCCAAGAACTACCTGTGGTACATGTCGGAGCCGAAGCTCGTCAGAGTTCCCGAGCTCGAGGCGGAGATGCGCGTTCCGGGACGCCGCTGGTACGCGACGGACAAGGCTGGCTTTGAGCTGCAGAGGAGGAACAACGCCGTCGCGACTGAGGGTGAGCCGTACGTCTGCCTACACAATATTAAGGACCCCGAGCTGTACTGGTTCGGTAAGCGCCACGCAGAGCCGCCGGTGGAACAGGTGACGCTGGTGATTTCCGTCGGAGAGCTGTACTTGAAGAGCGCTATTCACCGCAAGCGGCTGGTCCGTGTGCTTATGGACAGTATACGTCGCGTTCTCCAGAACCCGCAGGTCTTCCGAAACGGTGACACCATGATCGAGGTGCGCAAGGAGATGCCTACGAAGGAGCAGTTGAAGCTGCTTGCGCTGCTGCCCGGTATTGCCAAGATTTACGAGGCCTCTCAGGAGAGGGGGGAGCGCAAGGGCGATCCTCGCGGCGCGTTCATCTGCTCCGGCGCTCAGGGCATCCCCATTACACCCGATCAGCGTGTGCTCGCTCTCATCAGTGGTGGTATCGACAGCCCCGTGGCGGCGTATCGGATGATGACGCGCGGCTGCCTCGTCAATGGTGTGCATTTTCTCAACAGCACCAACGACACTGCCTCCGTTATGGAGAAGAACCGGCGCATCTGCGAGCGCCTGTCGAGCGTGCAAGGTCGCTTGGACATGCACTACGTGGACATCAGCACACTGCAGTCGCAGATCGTGGCGAACGTGCCGAACCACAACCGCACCTTAATCTACAAGTGGTTTATGCTGTCGCTTGCAGCCAGCTTTGACGACTCGTGCTTCATTGTCACCGGTGACTCTGCTGGGCAGGTGGCATCGCAGACGGTGCACAACATCAGCACGCTGTACCCCACCGTATGCAAGGCCGTCATTGCCCCCCTGATTGGTGTAACGAAGAACTTTATCATTGACGAGGCGCGCAAGATCAACACCTTCGACTTTTCCATTCAGGAGGGCGCGGACTGCTGCCAGTACATGATGTGCAAGTCCGGTGCAAATCTGATGATGGGTCGCCGAACCCTCGAGGCGTATGTACGTCGCATCAAGCTGACCGAGCTCAAGGTGATGAAGGAGGTGTACCGCGACGGGAAGCTGTGCGAGTCGTCCGAGTTCACATACTATCCTCAGTCCGGCGTGCGTGTGCCGAACAACACTCCGCCTCCAGCGGCCTTGGTGCAGGATGCTTCGAGCGAGGACGATGTGCACGACGTAGTCTACTTCGACGCCGCTGCCGGAACCAAGATTGCAGAGCAGGTCCAGATGGCCATGATGCGCGCCCCCGAAGGGAATCCGAATAGCATGCACATGAGCGGCCGCGAGGCTCGCATGGCAGTGGAGAAGGTGCGTAGCCAGCTGGCAAAGGTGATGCATGTACCGGCGAACGACATCATTTTCACCTCAGGTGGCACAGAGTCGAACAACATTGCGCTGAACGGCTACCGCGTCGTGCGCGAGCCCTGGTCGCACGCCTCGACGATCGAGAATTCAAACATTCCTGACGGGGCCACTGTGGTGAAGGTGGTGGACCTTGTAAACCACGAGACGGGCAGCATTGATCGCAACCTGACCCGCCCTGAGGGCGGCCGCCTTCACATTGATGCAAGCCAAGGCCTGCTCAAGGTCGATTTTGGCTCTCTCGACCTGAGTGAAGTCGACTCCATCACGGTCACGGCGCACAAGATTAACGGACCCGTTGGTGTTGGCGCGGTTTACCTGCGCGACCTGACCTGCAACAAGCTCTTCAGTGGCGGCTCGCAAGAGAAGGGCATCCGCCCGGGGACGGAGAACGTTCCTGCGATTGTCGGCTTCGGTGCAGCTCTAGCCCTCGACCGCAGCCACTCGCTCCATAAGGAGATCGACACTCTCATGACGGAGGAGTTGGAAAAGATGGGATGTGAGATCAACCGTCGAGGTGAGACCAGTGGCTACATCGTGCACGCCACCCTTCCGCCAGGCTACAGCAACACAGATGTAGTGTCACGCCTCTCCACCAAGTACCATGTCGAAATCGGCACCGGATCTGCGTGTAAGACAAATGAGGTGAACACCACCGTCTACGACACGCTGGGCAAGACACCTGCGCCGACGCGCTCCATCCGCATCAGCTGGGATTCTTTTGCCACCTTGAACGACGCGGAGCGTGTCTTGAGCGCCTTGAAGAAAGTCCTTGGCGAGATTGAGCTGATGCGCTAGCTTGTCAGTATACCCTCTCCAGTTCCACACATGCGCACACGTGTGCCCTTTTCCCAGCTGCTTTCGCATTGTATTTTTCTCCTCCGTACTGTAAATGCCGGCGCTTCCAGCCTGTCGCGTGCGCCTCTCATTTCGGTCTGTCTGTGGTGATTGCGACTTGGTGCACTACGGCGAAGTGGTCAAGACTGCGAAGTCGGCAGTGCCAGAGGCTCCGACGACAGCTGCGCGGATCGCGGACTTGGCCATCGGCCTCAGACGCCAGGCCGACATCCCCTGCAACCGCGCTACATGATGCGACATGCAGCCACAAGAGCTCCTTGGCGGCGGCTGTCTCATACCAGAAGAACAAGGATGCTGAGCCTACGAGCCGACAGGAGACCGTGCTTGCCCAGTCCCGCGCGGGCACCTGCCCGCACTTTGGATCCCTGCAGCGGCGGGTGGCTGGCAGTGACAAGATGGAGTGCAGCTGGTGTGCTGCCTATCACTGAGCAATCATAGTGGCGCCCCCCCACCAGTGCTTTCCTATGAGGGCGTCCGACCCCGCGTTGTACCCCGGCATGCTACGCGAAATTCGCGGGTCGCCCTGCGCTCACAGCACACCTGATTGCACGCTGTGATCTTGCATGCAATGACCTGACTACCCACATCTCACTCGCGCCGCATGAAGCTCGTCCGTGGGATGTCTACCGCTGCCCCCTTGTGCCCCTTCAGTGCGGCAGGCTGTGAGCTCTTTGTGTGCTCACGCGCATGCGTATCCGCTGACCCCTTCCGCCTTACTCAGCCACGCGTGTGAAAGGCGTTCGGGTTCAGAGGAGGGCGGAATGCTTTCAGCTGCCACAGACTCATAGCAGCGTCCCAACTGTCGTGGTGCGTGCGGGCAAGCCATCTAGACATGCACCCAGACAACCATGTCGCTCTGAGGAAGGCCCCAGGATGCAGAGATGCGAGCACTGTGCGCGCACGCTGTCAAACACCGCTGGCATGGTGCGCCGCATCCGAACGGGGCATCCAGAGGCCAGAAGAGCACAAGCGATGCACGAAAAAGGCGCAAAGAGACCCAATACGAATCAGCCCCAAAGCGCATGTGCGCGAGACACGCGGCATCTCCTACATCCGACGGGATGGGCTGATGCGGCGCAGATGCCGGAAGCATGGCGAGGGCGCCACGAATTTGCACCATCGAGTCTTCCACACTCCCATGTGAAGAGCCTCCGAACTACATTATGGAATTCCGCGGCTGGAGGCGAGGCGGGAAGAAGCATGACACACACGCAGAGTGTGCAGGGCCTCGGAGGACCCTGGCCTGAGGCGGCCAACTTCCTAAATTCATCCGGCATGCGCCTGGATCCATTCCCTACCACCCGTACGGAAGACGCCACCGTCTTTGCCCTCGAGCAGGACCCCAGACGCGACCCTCTTGGATCAAGGCATGCACTCCAGCCGAGTGTGTCGCCCTGATCGCGCTGCACGCATCTAAGGAAGTAACGAGGAGCGAGAAGAAGAGCGTGCTTGACAAAGGCCCGATTGGACGGCAGAGGGTTCTTCCTGGAGGACCAGAGCGTAGCCGTGGTGCAACAGAGGCGGGTGAAGTGCTGTTTTCGTGTGCGCATATTTTCCGACGTTTACGTGGCCGAGTGAAACGCTGCGGAAAAAAGATCCTCTGCCGTCCCTGATGGTGGGGACACCTCGACGCGTGGTACCCATGACTCTGTACACGCCCTGTGTGGGGAAGAAGCCAGGCAGCCCCTATCCCCTGCCAATGCTGCACCGCACCTGGCGGTGGCAGGGTCAGGCGCCTACGACGTGGGGAGGTCAGAGCGATGCATCGCTGCTGACGTGGGCGGCCAGGTCGTGGATGGCGCTGCGTCGGAGCGACCCGCGACCGTGCACGGGGCTGCGCCATCCATGCTATATGGGCGGAGTGTCAGCGCGACTCGACCGCGACCCGCCCGGCCCTCACTGCCTCCTGGTGTGGGGCGCCTGCGCCACGCCGAGGGATGCGCCGGGTGGCGGCCGGCATAGTGGGGGCAGCTGTGGGGCTGCGTGCGCAGAAGAGGCTGGCAGAGGCTGAGGCAGGGCCCGTGCTGAGATGGCTGCGCCGGCGCATGGCTGTGATGCGTGTGTCTCTAGCGCTGCTTCGCACCACGCGATGGGGGCCTGCGACGGGCCGGGGCTAGCGTGCCCCTTCCGCCCATGCTGTAATGGCGGAATGAGCGCGTTGAGAAAAACAAATGTGTACCAGCATACTGCAAAGTTGATGACGAGACGGAAAGGTCTCTTTTCAGAGGTGCACTCTGGCGGAAGGCATCGTGTTTTTGCGTTGCCGCACCCTACGTACTGATGGCTGCTTTTTTGGCGCAGCAGCAGAGTAGCGGGCGCATCTTCTCTGTGTGAGTCAGGCGCCACTCCTATTTCATTATGAGGTGGAAACGGTCATTACTGTTTCAGAAAAAACATTCCACCACAGCATCACTCCTCTCTTGAAACTTGCATCGTTTACTCTCCTTCTGCTGCCGGATGCATGCTCATAGCCTGTGCGCAGGAGCTAGCGTGTGAAACGAAATGAAGCAGATTTCATTTAGAATGATTGACACGCTGTGCGCGCAGCTTCTTCAGGAGAAGCACGACACTGCCAGAGTCGACAAGCTCATCGCTGGCGGCATTCGCCAGTGCATCATCGACAAGGACACGCTGCCCCTCATAATTCAAAGGACTGCCGTGACTCAAGGGGAGTGGTGTCTGGCACTACGCGTTCTGCAGAGCCAGCATCTAGACACTCATCGTGTGCGGAGGGACGATAGTATCTGGGCGATCGTGGACAAGGGGGTGCCAGACAATGCCGCCAGCAAAAACTCTGCGCGAAAAGCGCTGCAGGCAATCTACGGTTCGCGACTGCGAAAACAGTCACCGCCTCTGATCCGCTAGATACTTCCGCTCGTTGTCACTAAGCTGTCCACGACACCCACTAGAGGTACAATGCGACGCATCGTCCCGTGCTCTCTTTTCCACTACCTGTGGCGTACTGCGCTTTAGCGACAGCGAACAAGAATGATCGACTCTCTTCCTAGCTGTCTGGGCAGTGCGCGCGTGTGAACGTGACTTTTGGTACTTCCGTGCTGCCGGTATTTCTGTCCGTCTGATGGTGCCACATTGCCTACTCCGCTCAACAACCTGAGTAGCCCCGCACTTACCTGCTCCTCAGCTCCGCAGTTGTGCGACGTCTTCCCTCTCTGTTTTCTACTCCAACGCGGGCTTCTTCACTCTCTCTTCGCTCTTTCTTCTTCTTTCTCTGTCCGCTTGCCCGATGCCGTCTTACGCTCTGCAAAACTAACCTGAAGGGGCTCGCTGCTTGTATCCTTCGTTGCAACTCTGATTCGCTGCGGCAGGCGACCTCTTTTCTTCACAGCTCTCTCTTCTTTTTTTCTTCTCCCGGACACGCACCCTCAGAAAAATGTCGTCCTCTGCCCTGTCGCTGTGGAAGTCTATCGTGCGCTTGCCTCTCCCTGCTTCGTACCTGCACAAGGACGTGCGCTTTCAGCTCCTCGACTGTTGCCAGACAAAAGGAAACCCGCATGAAACGGTGTCACGTGTTCGTCACAGCGAGGTGCCGGTGGTGCGTCTCTACGGAGTCACCGCCGAGGGGTTCAGCGTGTTGGTTCACTGCTACAACTACGAGCCGTATTTGTGGATTGAGGCGCCACCGAACTGGCTGCCTGTACATTCTCAAGAGTTTATGCGGGAGCTTAACAATCAGCTTAGCAACCAGACTCGCCTACAAGACACTGTTGTGCGAGTGGAGGTGCACCAGCGCCGCAGTCTCATGTACTTCAAAGGCGGCCAGCTGGTGCCACATCTAAAGATCGTTGTGCAGCTGCCGCAGCACATCCCAAAGCTGCGCAGTCTCCTATCCGACCGCGGCGTCTCGTGCCCTGGGGCGTGGGATGGGACTCGCGTCTTCCAGACCTTCGAGTCGAACGTGATTTTTCCGCTGCGCTTCCTCGTCGACAACGACATTGGCGGTAGCAACTGGCTGACGCTGACCTACGGCAAGTTCTTCGCGTCCCCCATTAAGACGTCGACCTGTCAGATTGAGGTGGCGTGCTCGCACGAGGATGTACAGAACCACGAACCATTGGGGGACTACTTGTCCATCGCGCCTTTCCGCATCCTTTCCATCGACATCGAGTGCCAGGGCCGTAAAGGACTCTTCCCTGAGCCGGAGCATGACCCTGTCATTCAGATTGCCAACCACTGCGTCGAGTACGGGCACGAGTCGGAGCCGCTCACGAAGACCATCTTCACCCTGAAGAGCTGCGCACCGATTGCGGGGGCGCAGGTGCTCTCATACGAAACGGAGGCGGAGATGTTGCTGGCATGGGCCACCTTCATGAAAGCGCTTGACCCCGACATCCTGACGGGCTACAACATCTGCAATTTCGATTTCCCATACTTGCTGAACCGCGCCACAGCCCTGAAGGCCAGCGACGCATTTCACTACTGGGGTCGACAAGTTCACGAGCGGACGGTGGCGCGCGACAAGAAGTTCCAATCCAAGCAGATGGGCAACCGCGAGTATACGGAGCTGACCTTGGAGGGGCGCATCATTATGGATGCGATGGTGGTGATCCAGCGCGACTACAAGCTGCGCTCCTACTCACTCAACTCGGTATCACAGAACTTCCTCGGGGAGCAGAAGGAGGATGTGCACCACTCCATCATCTCAGACCTGCAGCACGGCGACGAGGAGACGCGCCGCCGCCTCGCTGTGTACTGCCTGAAGGATGCGTTCCTTCCTGTGAAGCTGCTGGATCGGCTC
The DNA here is from genome assembly GCF_000002875.2 of Leishmania infantum JPCM5. Lineage (NCBI taxonomy): Eukaryota > Euglenozoa > Kinetoplastea > Trypanosomatida > Trypanosomatidae > Leishmania > Leishmania infantum. The sequence goes on from NC_009417.2 coordinate 678,606, forward strand.
ATGTGCATCGTGAACAACGTGGAGATGGCACGCGTAACGGGTGTGCCGGTGGGGTGGCTGCTGGAGCGCGGCCAGCAAATCAAGGTCTTCTCCATGCTCCTGCGCAAGGCCCAGAAGAAGAAGCTGGTGGTGCCGACAGTCGAGTACACCGGTGGCAGCGATCGCGGCTACGAAGGCGCCACCGTCATCGACCCGATCAAAGGCTTCTACAACTGCCCCGTCGCAACGCTCGACTTCGCGTCGCTGTATCCGTCTATCATCATCGCACACAACCTGTGTTACTCAACATTGGTGCGCCCTGCGGACGCGAGGCTGTACCCGGAGGACGCCCTCGATCGATCGCCCACGTCGGACGTCTTTGTGAAAAAAGAGGTCTTCCCAGGTATTCTTCCCGAAGTACTACAGGACTTGCTGGCTGCACGAAAGCATGCGCGGGCGATGATGAAGGATGTGCCCATGAACTCGCTCGAGTACAAGGTCCTGAACGGGCGCCAGCTTGCGCTGAAGGTTAGCGCCAACTCTGTGTACGGCTTCACGGGTGCTCAGGTGGGTAAGTTGCCGTGCCTGGAGATCAGCGCCTCCGTCACGGCGTATGGCCGGCAGATGATTGACAGGACGAAAAACCTCGTTGAGGAGCTATACCCTGGCGCGCGCGTGCTGTACGGCGATACTGACTCTGTGATGGTGAAGTGTGTCACCGACGAGAAGTCGAGCGACAAGGAGCGCCTGCAGGCAGCCATGGATTTTGGCATCGAGGCGGCGGAGAAGGTGTCCAGCAATTTCCTCAAGCCAATCAAGCTCGAATTTGAGAAGGTGTACTTTCCGTACCTACTCATGAACAAGAAGCGCTACGCAGGCTTGCTGTGGACGAGCACGGATCGATTCGACAAGCTGGATGCCAAGGGTATCGAGACTGTGCGCCGAGACAACTGCCCTCTTGTCGCACGCATGGTGTCTGGCGTGCTGAACCGCATTCTCATTCACCGCTCCGTCGAGAGCGCTGTCGAGTTTGTGAAAGGCACTATCAGCGACCTGCTGCTGAACCGACTCGACATATCGAATTTGGTGATCACAAAGGCCTTCTCCAAGGCGGAGGATGAGTATGCCGGTGCCCAGGCACACATCGCCCTTGTGGAGCGCATGCGGCAGCGAGACCCTGCTTCAGCGCCGACCATTGGCGACCGTGTGGCGTACGTTATTATTAAGGCAGCAAAGGGTGCCAAGGCGTACGAGCGAAGCGAGGACCCCATCTACGTGCTCGACAACAATATCCCAATCGACACACAGTACTATCTCGAGCATCAGCTGGCTCCGCCAATTATGCGCGTGTTTGAAGGTGTACTGGACGACCCCAGCGTGCTTATCAAAGGAGACCACACACGCCACATTGCTATCTCCGCCCCGAGCAAGAATGCCGGTGGGTTGATGAGGTTCGTGAAGGTTCAGCTGCAGTGCATCTCGTGCCGCGCCGTCATCAAAGCAGGCGCGTTGTGCGACAACTGCCAAGACAAGGCACCTGAGGTGTATGGCAAGATTGTAGCGAAGCGCAACCATTACGAAGCGATTTACTCGCAGGTGTGGACGCAGTGCCAGCAGTGCCAGGGGTCGCTGAATCAAGAGGTGATCTGCTCTAGCCGCGACTGCCCGGTGTTCTACATGCGCAAGAAGGTGCAGAAGGATCTGTACGAGCAGCAGGTCCTTCTGGATCGTTTTGGCGTTGTGGACGATTGGTAAATAGCAGTTTTGAAGACACAGACGTGATTGCTTTCGGTGCCTTTCTTCTCAACCTTCTTCTGCATCCTTTTACTTGATACTTCCATGCCCTGGATGAAAGGAGTGCGCCTCGGCGCGTGGTACCCATGACTCTGTACACGCCCTGTGTGGGGAAGAAGCCAGGCAGCCCCTATCCCCTGCCAATGCTGCACCGCACCTGGCGGTGGCAGGGTCAGGCGCCTACGACGTGGGGAGGTCAGAGCGATGCATCGCTGCTGACGTGGGCGGCCAGGTCGTGGATGGCGCTGCGTCGGAGCGACCCGCGACCGTGCACCGGGCTGCGCCATCCATGCTATATGGGCGGAGTGTCAGCGCGACTCGACCGCGACCCGCCCGGCCCTCACTGCCTCCTGGTGTGTGGCGCCTGCGCCACGCCGAGGGATGCGCCGGGTGGCGGCCGGCATAGTGGGGGCAGCTGTGGGGCTGCGTGCGCAGAAGAGGCTGGCAGAGGCTGAGGCAGGGCCCGTGCTGAGATGGCTGCGCCGGCGCATGGCTGTGATGCGTGTGTCTCTAGCGCTGCTTCGCACCACGCGATGGGGGCCTGCGACGGGCCGGGGCTAGCGTGCCCCTTCCGCTATCACAGCATGGGCGGAATGGGCACGTAAAAGAAAGGTAAATGCTGCCATATATGCTCAGTAAGAGTGCTGTCCGGCTTGGCTGAGCATCGGCTCACGCATAGAGAGAGAAGAGCGACATCCGAAATGGGCGTGGACAGCGGCGCGTACGGCTTGCAGCTGCGGGCTCCGTTTTTCGTATTGTGTTCCCCGTCGGGTACATTTTCGGCTTCGTTTGTCTCGAGATTAGTGCCCGGTGTGCCTCTCTTTGTTCGCATATATAGACAAGGAGCGCACTTGTGTGTTAGCGTGCGAATGCGCGTGTATGTGCATGCTTAGTGGGTGCTTGGGTGTTTTCGGCCAGCCGCCGAAGGGTAAACTGTGGTTGAATGTGCCGATGTGTAGCCGTTGCCCTCATAGAAGAGACGGTGAAGGGAAAAATAGATGGTGCAGGCTGCAGGTGTACGCAATCGTTCACAACGTAGCAAAAGAGGAAAGCGAACAGGGGTGGAGGCTGCAGCGGAAAGATGTATATCCGCTGTGTACTGAAGGGCAGCTGTTTTCCCACTCTCACCACCTTAGCAGGTGATGATGAAATTGTGGTACTGACCTTCATGAGGAGAGTGCACGGAGTCCAGTGATGCGGCGACCTTTGTATGCCCTTCTATTTCTTTGCATCTGCCAACCTTCCTCGCTTACCGTCGATGTTTCTCTTTCACATTTCTGCCTACTGTTTCGGGTGTTTGTGTGCGTGCGCGTGTGTGAGCCGGTTCCCCGGGAGTGCTCAGCGCAAGTGCTATTTTGAAAGCTGGGGACACTCAGAAGGGAAAGAGATCAAGGCGACACCGCCCAAATATATCAGTGAAAAAGGGTTTCTTGCGCAGTGCACCCATTCACGCACAAGCACGCACGTGTGTGTATGCTGCCCTTTGTTAGAACCATTTTTTTCCGCATACAGTGAGACCTGTATTAAGTACATTAATCGCAATCACCAACGTATTGCATATAGCAGCCACCGCAGTCGTCCACTCGTGCCCTTTGCCAGCAGCATTGCCTTTTCACGCACCCCCGATTTTCCGGCAGCAAGATGGCGGCGACGATTGCACGCAGGGTCCGCATACGGCAAGACCTGCATAACACGCCGGCGTTTGAGCGAGACATGAATGACATGGCGGCACAGGACTTATACGAGCAAATTCTCCTCAGTAGCATCCGCAGCGGCAGCGACCCGAATGCGAAGGCAGTGGCCGAGGTGTACGAGGGCTACGTGGAGCCGAGCTACGACCCGGTGAAGGGCGCGAGCGTGGCTGCTAGCCATCGACAGGTCATTCAGGAGATCTACAGGGAGCGCGAAGTTATCATCCGCACCCTGCGCTCCTCAGAGGAGCACCGCGAGCTTTCCGCCTTCGACCGGCTTCTGCGAGAGACCGAATTCTACACTGGCGTTCGGGAGTGGAAGGGGGCATCGGCGCGCGGCCCGCGCAGCCGACTGTACCGTCACGCCAGCCGCGACAACGAGGAGGATTCGACCGGGTTCGACATGATGCACCTGACGGAGACGCCCTCTTACATCCGCGGAAAGCTGCGCCCGTATCAGATCGAGGGCGTGAACTGGTTGCTCGGCCTCTTCTCGCGCGGTGTGAATGGGATTTTGGCAGATGAGATGGGGCTGGGCAAAACCTTCCAGACCATCGCCACTATCGCGTACCTCAAGTTCACTGTAGGGATGCCGGGCCCGCACCTGGTCGTATGCCCGAAGTCTGTGATGGGGAACTGGTACCGCGAGTTCAAGCACTGGTGCCCCGGGCTTTTGGTGTACAAGTTCCACGCCTCTAGCGATATTCGGCCAAGCATCGTCAAGGCTCACTTGCACCCTACCGATCGCATCAAGTACGACGTTATTGTGACGACCTTCGAGATGGTTCTGGATGAGCTCAACTTGTTTAAGCGCATTGCGTGGCAGTACTTGATCGTCGATGAGGCCCACAAGCTGAAGAACGAGGAGGGGCGTGCACACACGGCGCTCGACTCCCTGCAGACGTCGCACCGACTCATTATCACCGGCACTCCTCTGCAAAACAACCTCAGGGAGCTATGGGCGCTGCTGCACTTCTTGGCACCACGCTTGTTCAACGACTCTGAATCCTTCGACACGTGGTTCGACACCACGTCGGGCCAGCAGGACGCCAACGTCATGTCAAACCTGCATAAGATCCTCGCTCCCCTCATGATCCGTCGTCTCAAGGCTGATGTGAGCACTGGCATTCCGCCAAAGAAGGAGATTTACGTTTCGTGCCAGCTCTCCAAGAAACAGAGGGAGTGGTACATGAACGTCCTTGCGAAGGACGCCGAGGTGCTGAACAAGGCCGGCGGCAGTGTTGCCTCTCTGACGAATGTTATGATGAGCCTTCGAAAAGTGATCAATCATCCTTACCTCATGGACGGCGGCGAGGAGGGGCCTCCGTTCGTCACAGATGAAAAGTTGGTTCGAACAAGTGGCAAGATGATCATACTGGACAAGCTGCTGCACCGATTGAGGGCTGATGTGCAGGGCAAGCACAAGGTGCTCATCTTTTCCCAGTTCACCTCGATGCTTAACATTTTGGAGGACTACTGCAACATGCGCGGCTTCATGTACTGTCGCATCGATGGCAACACCAGCGGCTACGACAGAGATTCTCAGATGGCATCTTTCAACTCCCCATCGAGCGACTACTTCATTTTTCTGCTATCTACCCGCGCTGGCGGTCTCGGCATCAACCTTCAGGCTGCGAATCACGTCATTCTGTACGACTCCGACTGGAACCCGCAGATGGATTTGCAGGCGCAAGATCGAGCGCATCGTATCGGCCAGAAACGCAGCGTCCGCGTCTACCGCTTCGTCACGGACGGTACGCTGGAAGAGAAGATGTACCGCCGTGCCCTAAAGAAGCTCTACCTAGATGCGGTGGTGGTGCAGCAGGGCCGACTGCAGTCAAAGGCGACGAATCAGGCCTCCAAGGAGGAGCTGCTGTCCATGATCAAGTTTGGAGCCGAGGAGATTTTTAAAACACGTCATGAGGACGTTACGGAGGCCGATATCGATCGTCTACTCGATGAAGGTGAGACGATCTCGAACCAGCTGACGAACGAAGCCAAGCAGCAGGTACAAATGTCCCTCGCCAGCTTTCAGCTTGGTGCGGAGGAGGCGAACATTTACGATTTTGAGGGCGTAAGCTACAAGACTGGCGCAGAGTCGCGCATTTTGCACCTCAGGCTGAGCTCGCCGGTGAGCCAAGCAGAGTTGCAGGCACAGTGCTCGCAGCATGGAGAGGTGATCAAGGCCGTTCTGCACCCCAACCTGAAGGAGGCGCTGGTTTACTTCCGCTCAACCAGTGGTGCCATGGAGGCCAAGGCGAAGCTGCCCTACGAATCGGCCTTCGCTAGCCGAGACTCGCAGACAGTGGTGTCAAGTGACATGATTGCGGAGTGCATCGGCGTGGGCGAGAAACTGGGCCGCGGTCATCGCATGCGTGAGCCGGTGCAGTTCTTCACCGAGGCGGATGTGGAGTCTATGCAGAAGAGGGCGACCAAGGCACCGCCGCTGAAGCTGCCCAAGCTCCCCAAGTTTCACCCGTACCAGCTGTACAACGCAAAGCGGCTGACGGAGCTGCATAACACGGAGGTGGCGCTGATGGTGCGCAACTGGAAGCGCAAGTACGAGGAGAAGAGCGACGCACAGAAGAGCAAGGAGAGCAACGAGGAGGAGGCTGGCGACGAGGCAGACGACAAGGCCGAGGACGAAGACGAGCTCCTGACCGAGGTGGAGCAAGAGGAGCGAGAGCGGCTGCTGAGTGAGGGCTTCCCGACCTGGACCTTCTACGAGTACCGCTCGGTAGTGTCAGCCCTTACCAGCGGAAAGATGGATCTCACCGACTACGCTGCCATCGCTGCTGCAGTGGGTGGAACAAAGACGGTGGGCGAGGTGCGTGACTACGTGGTTGCCCTGCTGGAGCGTGGTGAGCAGTGCATCAAGAAATTCGCCCTCGTGGAGGAGCGCATCAAGAAGGCGAAGCTGAGGCGCGAAGCGAAAGAGAACGTCTTCAAAGCCGCCAAGTGGAAGGTGGAGACTTGCGAGCACCCAGAGAAGGAGCTCACCTTTAAGGCACGCGGCAACGTAGCCCTTGATCGGGAGATCTTTCTCATGGCCTACGAGACTGGATTCAAGGCGAACAACACGAGCGAGCTGGTGCGTACTCGCCCCCAGCACATCTTCAATGTCTGGTATCAGTCCCGCCCTGACGGCTTCTTTAGCAAGCGTTTGCACACATTGATGAAGTCAGTGCAACGAGAGTGGGAGAAGCCGGCGGACGATGACGGCGCCATGCCAAGTAAGAGTCACCGTCGCCTGGAGATTTGAGCACGTTGCTTCCTTCTCTTCATGATTGCATTCCGTTGCATCTCTGGCGATTGGCGGGACTCGAACACCGGTCTTCGACTGCGTCGCCGGCGTCTGATGACACGCATCGATGCTGGACTGCATTCACGATGCCATGTCCTTATCCACCTTCCCTTATTCTTCCCTCCTTTCTTTACCTGGTGCTCTACAAGACGCAGAGGTTGTCAAACAATGAAGCGCAGAAAGAGGGAGAAGGAGAGGCTAGGGTAGGTTCCCACATGACAGTGCTTGACATCCGCGTGCGTGCGTACATGTGTGGGGCAACAAATGGGAGAGGCTTTGTGTACTGTGCGCTTACCCGCGCTGTTTTTGTGCTTCTTTCTTCTCTGGCGTGACAGAGTTCACCTCCTCTGTTTCCTTTCTCGCGTTGCGCACTTGCAACTGACTACATGCTACGGTATAGGCGCACCGAGGGACGGATGTGGAGGATGCCGAAGTCTCACTTCTCTTCTCCTGCCCCCCCCCCCCACGGAGAACAGAAGAAACAAACAAAGCGCTGGCCTTGTCGGGGTGGGGACCGGCGAGTGCATGGTGGCGCTTCTTCCATTTTGTGGGGTCGCGCATCCGTCCACCTCCTTCTCTTCTTCCCAGGCTTCTTCTTTTTCGCACACGTCATCCACGGGCGCTTGAGAGCTTTTCTCCCCCCGGCATCTCATTGCAAACGAGTGCTGCTGCTCTCTTGTACGGGGAGGGGGGGGGCTCTCAGCTGCACCTGTCGGGCAGCTTTCGGCCGCGACGCACGGGTGTGTATGTGCGTGTGGGGCGGAATAGCTCTCTTTTACTCCCTCTTATGTTGGGGAGGATGTCGACTGGTTTTGCTATCCTGTCTGTGAGCTGCAGTCGGCGCCACCCCGACCCGCGGCCCTCATCGTGCCCGCCACGGCGTGAGACAGGAGGGGTAGGGAAGGGCGGACCCTGCCCTTTTGCGGAAGGCATGGAGAAGAAAAGCAGCAATACCGTGAGAGCGGCGTACGGAGCTGAGCCTCCCCCTGGCCCTTCCTGGCGATGTCTAGCGCCTTCTCGACACCGCCCACGTTAGACTAGAAAATGCGGATGGAGCCCATCAACGGGATAGCTTGCCTTCCTCTCTTTCCCTTTCTCCCTGATCCCACACTAGCGAGGGCAGGTAATATTCACACGCTCTCTCTCCTCTGCGCCCTTGTTTTTGTTTTCCTGCCGCTCAGCTGCCGTATGCTACGTTGCGAAAGGGCGTGTTGTCAAGCAGCTGTGCAGAGAGGACAAAAACGTCGTTGGGCGTTATGGAGAGTGCCACAGCACAAAGCGGAAAAGTCGGCGCTCTCCCGATGGCACCGAGGACAGGGGTGATTTCATCATTTTGACGCCATTAGCACGCAGATGCGCAGCGGAGGCAAACCCCTCTTGCGCTGGTATACTTGCTGAGAGCAAACAACGGCAGCCTGCTCTCACTAGTCCCACCGCATAACTCCTCTTTGGTGCTGATTCCCTCTTTTGTTTTGTCGTCATACGCCATGCGTGTATTCGCGATGCCCCCTCATCATATTTATCGTCCTCTCCCTCCTCTATTTTTTTCTCCTCTCCCTTCTTCTGTGCGTCTTACCGTTTCGTCTCTCCTGTTCTCACGCTGCACCTGATACTTTCCTTCTGGTGGTGGTGGGGTGATGCCACCTACATAACCACCAACGCGGCTTTTTTCTTTACATATCTGCCATGTTCCCTGCTCACACACACACGCACCAACCTACGCTTAATCAAAACGAGTTTCTCCCCTTCAGCTTCGCGGAAGGAAGAGATGATCAAGCAAAGAAAACAGATATCCAAGCAAACACACTTGAAAACCCCTCAAAACCTACCCGCACACAAAGAAAGCACTACAGTTGCTCATCTCCACTTCTCGTAGCCGTTTCCGCCGCTACTGCTGTGTTGGCGATACAGTATTACTGTCTGATTTATCCTAGTGTTGGGCTCAGTGCTCACAGTGCTGCGTCTCTCTCTCCCCTCCCCATCTGGTTTAACACTTCTGCCGCTTTGATTATTACTATTATTATCTTGCTGCGTCCTCCTCTTTCTTGTGTCTTGGTGTCTGTGCTGCTTCATCACGGACTCCTATCATCCGCTCGCTCGCCCCCTCTCCCTCCTTCTCTCTCTTCGTTACTTAAACTGTGGACTCGCTCTTGTTTGTTGTCGTTTTATTCTGCGTGTGCCCGTGTGCACGTCGACGAGACTGCTGTGCTTTTCATATACCTCTTTGTTAGCTGCGGGTTGCCATTTCCTTTGCGTACTTTTCTGTCGGATTGAGCTGTGTGCGCGTGCGTATTTCGATCGTCTCATCTCGCGAGAGGGGATACGCTCGCAGAAGGATTGTCGTGCTGCCTTTTCTTTGCTTCATTCACCTGTCGTGTAAAAGGAAAGTGGAGAGCAGCAGCAGCAGCAGCTACGCATTGGGCATGCCTAGCAAGAGAAGAAAGAGAAAGGAAGACGAGTACCCCTTCCCCCATCCACCCCTGCCACAACGATCAAAACACATACGCACACGCACGCAGGCGTGTTGGCACTTCTAGTTGTAGCCCTATTATATATATATATATGCGGGTGTGCTTGTGTGTGTGTGTGTGCAGGTGTACATGTACCTCGTCAAATTGTAGAAGGTAAAACTGGTATCACGCTTGTTTAACCTGGTCATCTCTTTCCCTGCCCCAAATCCACGTTGCGCACGCGCTTTTTGACTTCTCTTTTTTTTTTCTGGTGCTCGCTTCACGTTGCCATTTTCGAGCGAACTGGCTTTCCTTACGTTTTATCATTATTATTGTATCTTCCACGTGGAATTTTCTAGCAGACACTTGGCGCAGCCACTTTCTGCATCGACTCTGCCATTTTATACACGAGCCCACGGAAATTTACTCGAACCGACTTTAGATTGCCACCTTTTTTTGTCCAGGCGTGCTGCACCCAACGCCTCGTAGGGGGGGGAGGGGGGCACCAAGCTTGTGTTGTACGCCAATCTGGCCTGTATGTGTGTGGGTGCGTTATCTAGCACCCTCTGAGCCTATTCAACAGCCATCTCACCGTGCGCACGTGACGCCATCTGTTTCACCTCTTCTGTTCTGCTGAGCTCTGCACGTTAACGTGTTCTCTCGTGCGGGTTGTGCACTTCACTCTGCACTGTCCGGTATCTGACCTTTAATCGTTGCTGCGACACATTTTGTTCGTTTCGCTTGCTAGATAGGCACCAGATATGTCCAAGGAGGCGGCCAAGACTCCGAGGGAGGATGGCGGCGTGGCGAGGAAGGGCGACGGCAAGGCGCCAAAGAAGCTGATCGGCGGCCACATCGAGCTTGGTCATGTGCTCGGCGTTGGCGGTTTTGGCAAGGTCTACAACGCGTACGATGTGACAAAGAAGGTACATGTGGCAGTGAAGATGATTGACAAGGCACTGGTACGCAGCAGCGGCATCCAGTCCTACGTGGAGCGCGAAATCGAAATGATGCGCAAGATGAAGAACCAACATGTGGTGCGTCTTCTGGAAGCCATCGAGACGTCCAAGGCGTATAACCTTGTCATGGAACTGGCCCCGAACGGGGAGCTTTTCGACAAAATTGTGGACTCGAAACGCTTCGACGAGGAAACAGCACGCAACTACTTCCAGCAGCTTATCTGCGCGGTGCACTACTGCCACCGCATGAACATCGTCCACCGTGACCTGAAGGCTGAGAACTTGCTGCTCGGTGAGAACAACGTGCTGAAAGTGTGCGACTTTGGACTCTCCCGCTACACGAAGGAGGGCCGTTTCAACGACCACGAGGTACTCTTCACCTCGCTGGCAGGCAGTATTGATTACCAGGCACCCGAGGTGCTCAAGGAGCGGGGGTATGAGGGGGATTCGTGCGACATGTGGAGCTGCGGCTGCGTTCTCTTCTTCATGCTCTGCGGCTACCTTCCCTTCACGGACCGCTCAGACGGACTCACACGCAAGCGTATTATGAGCTGCCAATACAATAAGACAAGTCGCTACCTCCCGGAGCAGGCTGCCGATCTCATTGCTCATCTGCTAGTCCCCTTCCCCTCCGCACGCTATACGACCTCGGATGTGATTCAGCACCCATGGTTCCGTGTCAACCTCGATCCCAGCATGTTCCCTGACGACAATGTGGTACCAACACCGATGAGCCCACTTGGCAACGGCGAGTTCATTCAGCGCGTCATCACCCCTCAGATGAGCTCCGGTAGCTTTGGTGCGGCTCCGTCGCCCACCACCAGCAAGGCGGACGAGATGCACCAGGCATTCCAGAGCTGCAACATCACCGGTGACGGCTTCCTCAACAAGGAGGAGGTGCGCGACGCCCTCATAAAGCTCAATGGCGGTAATCAGGTGACGGAGCAGGAGGTGAAGGATTTCATGAGCAACTTCCAGGTGGACCAGGAGGGCCGCATTACGGAGGAAGAATTTGTGATGGGGTGGACGAAGCACCAGAATGACCTCGGCTCGAAGTATGACCTCTCCAAGATGGCACACCTGTTCCACTACGACTTAGAAAAGGAATTCCTGCAAGTAGTGCGCGAGGCCTTCGATTTGATCGACTCAGAGCACTCGGGCATCATCACCAAGGAGAAACTCAAGAGCTTGAACTTGGGCCTAACCGACAAAGATGCTGAGTCTGCATTCTCTTCGATGGACACGGAGCACAGGGGCCTTTCCTCCCTCACTTTCGAGGGCTTCGTGGGTCTCTGCTTGAAGTACGACTTCTTCAAGAACCACCCACTCGCCATCCGCTTGCGCCGGCTAAACGCCTTCTTCGAGGCCACTGAGCACACCGCCTTCCGCGCCTCGCTGAACACCGGCTACACGGTTGCCGGCCAGCGCGAGGTGATCAAGGCGCTCCTCCTAAGCAAGCAGGAGTCTCTTTCGACCACCTTCGAGGAGGGCGATGGGAACGGCTTTCTCTACGGCACCTACACTCAAGACTCCAAGAAAGTACTGGAGATTGGCGTGCGTCTGCTCCCCGCGGCAGCCGGCTATACCAAGGTAATTGTGTACCGCATTGGCGGCAAGACCATTGAGTTCCACAAGTGGTTTCTCGACCTGCGACGACTGATGAAAGATGAGCTGCTACGCTGCGAGGAGGACACGGCGGTGAAGGGCGAGCCGGAGTTGATGTAATTCGGTTTCTCTTGTCTTTCAGCTTTCTGTGGGCTTTATTACCATTTCACTCTTTGAGCCCCCCTCCCCCTCCTCACGTGAAACCCCGTTGTCCTCCGGATTTGGTGTGCCCTCTTTCTCTCTCTTCCCCTCTGTGTGTGCGCGCATGCGTGCAAAACTGGGTTTTGTCTCTCTTTTTTGTTACTGTTGTTGTTTTTTTCTTGCAAGGGTTCAAGCAGTGTGACATTACGTAGTTTTACCTCGTCTCCGCTCTGCTTTTTCAAAAAAAAACTTCTTGTGTACTGACTCACCTTGGCGACAGGGGGCGCCTCGGCGCGTGGTACCCATGACTCTGTACACGCCCTGTGTGGGGAAGAAGCCAGGCAGCCCCTATCCCCTGCCAATGCTGCACCGCACCTGGCGGTGGCAGGGTCAGGCGCCTACGACGTGGGGAGGTCAGAGCGATGCATCGCTGCTGACGTGGGCGGCCAGGTCGTGGATGGCGCTGCGTCGGAGCGACCCGCGACCGTGCACGGGGCTGCGCCATCCATGCTATATGGGCGGAGTGTCAGCGCGACTCGACCGCGACCCGCCCGGCCCTCACTGCCTCCTGGTGTGTGGCGCCTGCGCCACGCCGAGGGATGCGCCGGGTGGCGGCCGGCATAGTGGGGGCAGCTGTGGGGCTGCGTGCGCAGAAGAGGCTGGCAGAGGCTGAGGCAGGGCCCGTGCTGAGATGGCTGCGCCGGCGCATGACTGTGATGCGTGTGTCTCTAGCGTTGCTTCGCACCACGCGATGGGGGCCTGCGACGGGCCGGGGCTAGCGTGCCCCTTCCGCCCATGCTGTAATGGCGGAGAATAGACAATATGAGAGCATTGATGGGCTCACGCGTTGTTTCATCGTTTCCCCCCTTTTCCTAAACAAAAGCGCAATGACTAATTGTCAAGCAGTCTGCTTCGATGAATGCAGCGCGAAAGGAGAAGTGCGGTGGTGCCCGCGCGGGAGACAGGGGCATGGCGAGGCGAATGTAGCACTGCGGCGAAGGGCAGTGGGGAAGCGAGGGCGACTTTGGGGCGCTGTCGACGATGGTTTCTCGAGGAGGAAAACGGAGGGGAGGAGGAGAGGGGGAAAGATGGAAGGGACGCTTCCCGTTTTCTGCACCCCAGACCTAAACACCCCACCCCCAATTCTCTCCTTATGACTAACGCGCGTACTTCCGCAGACTCGCCGTCAAGAAGCACGCCATCGTCTCTTTGTTCCCTACGCCGTACCCCAGTCAAGTCGAGGTCTGCCCTTACGTGGTAGCTTAGTTTTTGAAGTTTGCCTCTCTCTCTACCGCCGCGTCTCTCGTTCTCTCCTGCCACCTTTCCCCCTTTTTTGTTTACTTCCCCCTTTTTACTGAGTCCTCACTAGTTGTGCGCAGGCATCTAACGTTTTGTACTGCTGTATGTATGTGTGTGTGCGATCGTTGTTCTCTTCCTGCCCTTTCACACCCTCTCGAGTGGTCGCGTGCTGGCCGTTTGTGTGCGCGCTTGTGGTGTGTTTTGGCGGCTTTCCGCGAATAACACTGATCACACAGCAGAAGAGGGAGGGGAGAGGGGAATGTAGACTGCTGAAGAGAACTAAGGGGAGACCGGAATACTACAAAGAGGTGGGAAAGCGAAGGAGAGAGGAGGGATGGTGGGATGCAACTCTGCCGAGACGCATACACAGACAGACATACGTCGAATATTGTCTTGCAATCGTTGCTGCGCTTACATATATTTATAGTCCTCCTGTGTGTGTGTGTGAGACCAGGGTCGCCCTCCGTCTCTTTTTCTCTCCTTTGAATTCTGCACCTGCGCCGCCTCCTCTTCTGTGTGTACTTATCTTCAGTTATTTCGTTTTCTTTTGAGAGCAGAAAGAAGATCGACTTCCACCTCCTACCCCTCGCACAAAGGCGGCAATGCTCGTTGCATCAGCAGCAGCCTCGATGTGGAAGTACTTTTCTTTTAGGCGATTTACAAGTTCGTGTGTCTCTCTCTCTGTGTGGTTGCCTCAAATTCGAAGTGCTGAGTGACTATCAAACGAAAAGCAGGCGGTGTCTTGACTTGTTGCCCACGAGCGTGAAAAAAGAGCCGAAGAGGCGACGCGCGTTACCCACACGCACACCCTTGATCCCTGGCATGTCATGGCATGTCATGGCATGGCATGGCTGCTGCTGCTGCTGCTGCTGCTCTCTCTGCATTGTAGCGGGGTTGCAGTTGTCGCCGATGTCTGTGACACTGAACACACTCTTTCCTGTGATGCTTTATGGCGCAACGCACCTTCTTTGTACCCCATCGGGGCGGTGCATGTGCACACCCGGAAGCCACTGCGTCAGGGCATGGCCCTCACTTCGCAGCTTGTCCGTCGCTTTCTCTTTGTCGCCGCCATCTCTCCGAATTTTGTGTGCTTTCGCATAACGCTTCTTCTCTCCTCGTCTCTCTCGCACAAAACATCGCACCTGTGCCAGGGGTGTGTCTTGCCATCTTTATCTTACTCTCCCTCTGCCGTCCGCCTCCCCTCCTCCTCCTCGTCGTCGAGCGGCGTCTCTTTTCTCAGCTTGCTATTCAGAGGTTTTCCAGTGAAGACCGGCCGAGCATCATCGAGCGCCGCGTGCGCCGGCTATTGGAGATTCTCTGCAATCATGAGCGCCGGCAGGATTCTTTTGTCCACCAAGAAGCAGAAATATGCGGTGGTGACGTCGAACAACAAGACGCTACTGTCCCGCGATGATCTCCGCTGTATCGACCGCTTTGTGGACAAGCGAGTTGTCACGGCGACCTACGCTAATGGCACGCAGCCGCCACCTTCGCACGGGATTCCGGCCCTGCCCTTTGAGAAGGTGAGCGAGAACTGCGACAGCGTTTTGCTGCTGTCAGTGAGTGCAATCCACGAGCGCGAGAGCGCGTTGGATGTGCCGCTGCGGTTCATGGCTCCGGAGGAGTATCATGCCCCGGCCCTGGAGGAACCGCCGACGCGACTGCCACTTGCACGGCGCATTGTGGCCCTCCTGCAAGGGGCTACGAGTTCGATGGTCTCGTGGCGGTACACACCGCCGGTGGCGAAGGATTACACGGTGACGGAGATCCAGGTCACGAAGGACGCGGAGGCCCGCGCACATTCCTCGCTTCGTGCCGGCAACAAGAGCAAGGCGGCCCACCTCTTTTGTGTATCGGGGTGTTTCCACTACAACTACGGCAACATGGAGTGGGCGGTGAGTTGCTTCAAGAAGGCGCTTAACATAGCAGAGGAGCTGGAGGATGCCCGGTGCCTTGCGTTCTGCCACAACATCTTAGGCGTCTGCTTCTACCGCTTGGGAGAGTACAAGATGTCACTTGTGCATCACAAGAAGCAGGAGGCACTTGGCGGCAGCTACGCTCGCGCCGTGGCAGAGATGAACATGGGCGTCAGCTACGCCGCCCTCAGCGAGCTCGAGTTTGCCCAGCAGGCGTTCGAGGACGCACTGCTGAATGCTCGGGAAACGGACGATTCGATGCTGCTCACCATCGCACTTGGCAACGTAGGGCTCGTGTCGCTGCGTATCGGAGATATGCGCGCCGCGCAGCTGCACCTGGAGCAGTGCCTGGAGCAGTGTAGCATAGCAGGTGACAAGAGCGGTGCCTCCTTGTGTCTCCTCCTCCTCGGTGAGGTGTACTCGCTCATCCACGACCACCAGCATGCGCTGTTCTACTACAAGCACGCCTACCGTGTTGGCGGCGAGGCCAACAACCCGGATGTGGTGAGTATGGCTCGCGTCAGTATAGGCATCGCACAGGGCAACTTAGAAATCCGTGACTCCGTGCTAAGAGAGGCAGCCTTGATGGGAAAGACGAACAGCGTGCAGAGCATTGTGAGTCAGCTACCTCAGTAGAGGCGGCGCGGCGCGGGAAGGAGAGGCAGATGACGGACACGAGGGGGGCTTAGAAACAACAACAAAAAACGAAAAGTGGTAGGCCTACTCTAGCCCACCTCACCGATACCCTCCTCGCCATCATCCGCGCGGTCTTCTCTGTCCTGTGCAGAGAAGACGGTGCCAAGCGTGGATGGCTGCCCTCCCCCTCCCCCGCGGTAAGAAAGACAAAAAAGATGGAGGATGTGAACGGCTGTTCTCCTTTTGCTCTCTTTCGCCCTTCTTCCCCCCTCTCTCTGTGCCCTTTTGCCGGGTGTGGCTCGGCGCCTCTCCTTTTCATCCTCGGCTACACGTACGCGTGTGTGCCCATCTTGCGCATCAACCCTTTTTTATCCTTCTTGCTCTGCTTGGCATGTGCGTTGTGGCGGATCGCGTCACACTGACAGGACGCTGCTGTTGGCTGCTTTGCGCCATCTGCGTCGAACGAGTTGAATCCATGTATATATTTCCTTGGGAGCTGGCCGCGCAAGAGTCTGTGTGTGCGTGCGAGTACGTCGTACTGTGACGGAAGGCATCGCCATGTGTCTGTCCTCTCCTCTTTTCCCGCTACGCGCATTGGGTGGAGACCTCTGCGCATCAGCCATTTCTGTGACGCGTTGGTACGCAATATGTTCTACTGATTACGGTTCCTCCGACCCTTTTATTTCTGAGTCCAATGCACTTGCATATGCACCCTTTCTCCACCCCGTCGCGGAGACGACACACTCGTGCCTCTGATGATGGGGAACAGCATGCTCGGCTCATCTCCTGAGCAGAATGCTCTCCGCGCACCTTTGTAGAAGAGCGGTGAAGGTGAAGTGGCGGGGAGGCGATGCCTGCTCTTACTTTCGAGCAGCACCGCAGCAGACCGCACAGCGCCGCCTCCGCCGTCCACGCCTGGTGTTGCGTCCTCGACTGTTTTTCATTTGTCTCAACGAAAAGCGACACCGCACATCACAAACGCGTTTGTGTGTGTGTGTGCTGCTGGTTGCCTTGACATGCTGCTGCGCTTCTCCTTTACGCTGTCATCCACGTCTCCCGCCTCCCTTTTCGATAGCGCTTCACACTCCACCGTCGCCGAGTCTCAGAAAGAGCTACAGGTTTGCGCAGCTGCTTCACAGAGTCTGCCGCACAGAAGCGCCGGTACGATATGGGAACCCCGAGGCTGACTGCGCTCGTCTCTCGCTGCCGCAAGCCGATCTTCACGGCTGCGGAAGATGTCGCTCTGACTTCGGCAGCGCTGCTGGACCTTACACTCTACCTGGACGCCCGCGAGACACGAGAGTGCCTCGTGCCACTGAAAAAGTTTGCGCGGCACAGCCCTGAGACTTTGCAGGCAGCATTGGACAGCACCGATGTTAGCCCAGGGGCAGCCGACGATGGACGGCGTTTTGCTGCTGTTTCGCGCGTTATCCCCACATCCAAGTCTGCAGTGGCGACGGCGCTGTGGTCACGAGTCGTCAGCACCACTACCCGCGCCTTGGAGGCCGGTGTGTGGACCCCGTCGGACCTGCGGGTGATAATAAACCACATTCGCCGGTTCAGCGCATACGACGCGTCCTTTGTGGAGTGTGCCGCACGCTATGCAGGTGCGGCTATTCCGTGTGCCAGCGCCGATGACCTACCGGCGCTTGTGTCGATCGTGACGTCTCTCCCTGAGCTAGTAGCGCACCCGACGAGGCTGCTGGACGCTGCTGGGGATCGAGCTGCGGTCCTCGCAGAGTCTCTTACCCCTGGCGCGGTTGGGCACATCTGCGGCCAATTGAATCGCAGCCTTTGCACCAACACAAACGCAGTGATTGCGTTTCAGGAGGAGGCCGGCCGATGCGCGGAGAAGGGCGATATTTTTACGTCTGTGCAGCTGATGTGCTTCGTGGCACGGCACAAACCTGCACTTATCAGCGGCGAGGCGGTGGTGTGGCTGATGGAGCGTATCACTGGCGAAGAGCTGGACGTGAGGTCGCTAGAGAATCTGTGCAGCGCTGTGGTGCACTTGCCGCTTGCAGTGCGCACTGCGCTTCGGCAGGAGCTGATAGAGTTTGTGGCGTTCTTGTCCTTGCAGGCCCGCGAGCTGCTGCAGCAGGTGCCTGCGGCACAGGGCGGGCTGAGCGGGTGCCACGACGCTGATGCAATTCAGTACTTTGTATCGCATGTCTTGGAACTGAGCGTGATGCTCCGCACCTACCCGGATCTGCAGTGGCCACCCGAGTTTCTCGCTGCTGCGGACGCGTGCGCTGCCAGTGTGGAGCCGCTGCAGGAGGCGCTGCTATCTGCGGAGAGCTCGCCTGTGGGGCTTATGGTGCGCCTGTTAGAGGCGCCAACAGATGAGTGCAAGCGGGTGGGCCTGGCAATGCTGCGCGAGGCGGCGAACCAGTGCCAGTCGTTTGCGACCCTTCAAACATTTCGATTTCTTCTTCTCATGGGCGACCACGGCCTGCAGGACGTGGGCACGTCCCGCTACTTGCGCGACCAGTTTGCGAAAACGGCCGCGGATGTTCCGCCTGTGCAGTTGAGCGTGGCGCTGCGCTGCCTCGGCGTCGCGACGGCAGGTGCGGCAACGCAGGGTACCGGCAGCGCAGGCGAGCTCCGTACCACCGTAGAGGGCGTCGCGGGCGATGCCGATGTTGACGATGAGCTGGAGCGCGAACGTCTCGATGCGTTTCTGCAGTTTTGCGTGGAGGTGACGCGCAAGCACCTTTCGCAAGGCGCACCGCTACGCTGTGTGCTGGCTACGACAGAAAACTTGCATCGTCTCGGCTGTCGTGACACAGCCTTCTTCGCCGATGTGGCGGCGTACATCGCAGCCAAGCGCGCTGCCGCACCTGCCGAGAAGGAAAGCGCCGACACTGCCACGGCGGTGTGCGCCGCTCTCGGAGAGCACTTGCTGGGAGAGTACCCTGAGGTGCGCGAGTTCTTGCTGGACGTGGCGCAGCGCGGTGTGAGGGGGGAGTCCTCTATGTCGCCGACGCAGTGGATGAACTTGCATGACCCCTCGAATGCTCTCACCCCCCTGACGGAGCAACAGCGGGAGAGCTGGGACATTGTGGAGGAGATGGTGCGCACCCGCTCGGACGACGCGGATGCGCTTGTTCGGCTGGCGGAGAAGTACATGGAGCTGCTACCGTTCGCGCGCCCCGATGACCACAAGTACTTTTTTGGCGTGTGCGAGGAAAAGGTGCTCAAGCAGGATAAGTTGCTGAAGAAGTGCCTAGACACGATCGTTGACTGCGGTGTCGTGAACCGTCTGTCCGCACAGACGGTCGCATCGATCTTGCATAGTCTCGCTGCGATCCGCTTCGAGTACTTCGCATCCGTGAAGCGCTTCATGTCAAGCATCAGTGATGAGCAGTGGCTTTTGATGGAGGCTGCGCCGCTAGTACAGATCCTCACCGGCATGGATAAGCTCTCTCTCCGAACACCGACGGTGCTGCGCCGCATTGGTGGACGTCTGACGGAGGTTTGCCGCTTCCTGACACCGTTGGACACTGCGCAGGCGATTCATGCGCTGCAGGCGTTGGGCCACAACGATGCCAAGCTGCTAGGAAAGCTTGCCGCCCACGCTGCGGCGTTGGCTCGACGATTCGACGAGGCCAGCATGGCAGTGCTCTTCAGCACACCCTCAATCCACAGACTGATGAGCACGCCTGAAGTGGCGCGACCTCTTCTCCTACAAGCAAGTGCGAAGATCCAGTCGCAACACCGGCGTGAGAAGATATCGGCGTGGGTGCGCCGCTCTGGCTTGCCGCGCGAGCTGATCGATGAAAGTACGAGGCGCCTTCAGGTGACGAGCAGGGATGCCAGGTCCTCGGAGGCTCGTCTTCGTCTCACCTAAGAAGGGTGCAATTATGTAGGCTGATTCACAGGGCACTCACACACAGACACACCTATGCGCGTGCTTGGCGGTTCAGCTTTCGCCGTAGCGCCGCGCTAGAGTCAGTGCGGGTCGGCCTTTCGAGGACTGCTGCACTCTTAGGCCATGGCTGTCGCACTTCACATGCCGCAGCTGGACGCCTGAGGCGGTCTGCGCGAGGAGGGAGGGGGTGCACACTTCGCCTTGCCGATCCTTTCCCTCCTTCCCTCCCCCGCCTCGCTGCACCCTCCACCATCCATGGAAAAGGGGTGGGGCGTGCGGGCTTTGCCTGCGACTGCACCGCCGTACTGAACACTGCTCTGCCTCTTCCCCTTGGCTGCCTGCCCGCACAAAACGTGTTGGTCTGACGCACTTACACACACACACACACACACACACACACACACACCTGCTAACATTTTTATTTTTGTTTTGCACTCGCCTCCCTCAGCGAAAATGCCGGTCATTCAAACGTTTGTCTCGACTCCGCTTGACCACCACAAGCGCGAAAACCTTGCGCAGGTGTACCGGGCGGTCACCCGTGATGTACTCGGCAAACCAGAGGACCTCGTGATGATGACGTTTCACGACAGCACACCTATGCATTTCTTCGGCTCGACCGATCCAGTCGCATACGTCAGAGTGGAGGCGCTGGGCGGGTACGGCCCTTCGGAGCCGGAGAAAGTGACGTCCATAGTTACAGCGGCTATCACGAAAGAGTGCGGCATCGTGGCTGACCGTATATTTGTGCTCTACTTCTCACCTCTGCACTGCGGCTGGAACGGCACAAACTTCTAAGCCATCATGGCCACTTCTTCCCATGTTGGGATGCTACACTGCACGTCTTCTAGTGCAAGCAAACGACGAGATTCAAGTACACGGCGACGCGGTTGCCATCCAAATGCGCTATGATGCGGCATTTTCCTGAAAATTGTGCCAGGGTCACACGAGCCCCGTTTTTTTTCTCTGAGGTGCATGTTTCCCTCCTCGCCTCTGTGATCTCCACGCCACTTCTTATCTGGAAGAGTGACGTATGTCCAATAGAGAGAATCCGGTTAACATATGACGCTCCCCTGCCGCGGCGCCAGCGTGCCCGAACCTTCCTCTGCGCCTACACCCCTCCTCCTTCCGCTCCGTACGAAGGCAGCAGCTTCATAACCACAGTTACACACACACACACACACCAACACGTCTTCCACCAAAGAAAATGCCATTTCTGCAGACGATTGTCTCGGTCTCGCTGGACGACCAGAAGCGCGCCAACCTTTCGACAGCGTACCGCATGATCTGCCGCGAGGAACTCGGCAAGCCCGAGGACTTCGTGATGACTGCGTTCAGTGATAACACCCCGATGTCTTTCCAAGGTTCCACAGCCCCTGCTGCTTACGTACGCGTCGAGTGCTGGGGCGAATACGCGCCCTCGAAGCCCAAGATGATGACGCCGAGGATCTCCGCGGCCATTACGAAGGAGTGCGGCATCCCGGCTGAGCGTATTTACGTGTTCTACTACAGCACAAAGCACTGCGGCTGGAACGGCGCTAACTTTTGAGCGTTGACCTCGTGCCGTGGGCCGGCTGCCCGAGAAGGGGCGACGCCAAGCTTGCCTATGTATTTCTTTTTCCAACCCAGAGTGTAGCAAAAACAAAAAAAAAAACAGTTGCTCTGCGCCCTTTATTCGGGGCGCCAAAACAAAAGGGCGGCCGCGCAGGGGTGGCTCGCCGCGTGTTGCGCAGGTGGCGTGCTTGGCTCCCCGTCCCTTCCTCCGCTTTCTCCTATCCTCCGTCTGCTTCGCGCCCCGGGGCCTTGGCGGCTTTGTTTCTCCCTGGGCTGAGTGCCGCTTGCGGGGGTTGTCCCGGCTTCGCGGGGCCCGTTTGGCGGGCCGCCGAGGGTGGCGCGCCGCCAGGGCGCGGGGCATGTCGGTGAGGCCCAGCGCGTTTTTTTTTTGGCCGCGGGGGCAGCGCCGGCGGCTGGCCGGTTTCCTTTTTTCTACCGAAGTACTCTTCGGTGTTTTGGTGCCAGGAGGAGCGCCGCCGCCTCCGCCGGGCTGGCGAACATGGCATTAATGTCCTTTGTCTTTCCACTCTTGGCTGCCGCGTGTGTCTCGACGCCGGCGGCGACGGTGGAGAGGTAAAGGTGCCCGTGGGACGGGAGCAGCACTGCAACAGATTCAAATGCGATCGCGAAGAGCCGGCACGCGACGCATGGGAGTCGCTCGCCAACAATAAGCGCCTTCTGGTCTGCCGTGGGAAGAACCGGAGGGGCGGCGTGGGAGAGCACTTGGGTTTTTAAGTGCTCGAGCAGCTTCTTCTCCGCGTGGCAGCCCTTCTCCCCAGTCACCAGCACGAACTCACCAATCTGAAACACCCCTGCGACACCCCAATCAGCGACGGCTGCCTGGAGACTCTCTTGCGTGAGCGTTTCGTTGTTCGTGGCAACGTAGCAGCGCCTTAGAGCGCCGCTGCCTCCATGGGACGATGAGGAGCAGGACGGCACGGCTGCCCTGTCGGCAAGAGCTATCGGCCCATCCTTCGGCATGAGCATCACCTGCACTTCGTCTGCATTGTGCAGGCTGTGATGACACTGAAGATAGTTGTGCAAGGGGTGGACAAGCGCGCGCACGAGGTTGGAAAGGTAGCGGTCCAGCATGAAGGGCGAGGAGGAGCAATCGTGCGGCCGTCCCACTCGCTGGTACAGAGCTGGGTGCCGAGTAGTTTTGAGATCAGACGTCTTCATGGTGCCGTGTCGGAGGACGAGCTCGTTGATATTCGCGGTGCCCGCCAGGTCGTAGCGATCAAACGGCATGCCAGCCGTGCCTCTTCGGCAATGTACCTTTGTGTGCTGCGGCTCCCAGCCGTGTTTTGCAGCGCTCGCACTCCACACAGCGCTTACGGCATCCCTGGTATCAGCTGCTTCACCTACTGGAGCCGTGCCACAGGGGCGTTTCTCAGTCCCTGCTGCCTTTCCGACGCTCTTCCCTGCAGAGCTTGAGTATGCAGCCGTGGACTTATGTGGCTTTGGCTTGCTCTTCTTCACGCGCACGCGTACCTCTTTATGCTGCGGTGAGGTTGGCTTTCTTCGTATCATACTTGGAAAGCGCACAAGGGTCCCTTACGTACGGCCGAAGATACAGGAAGGCATCGAAGAAGAAAAGGGGTGACTGGCGGGGGGTGGGCAGGTGGGTGGCGGATGATGACAGAGGTGTGTGCGTTTCACGAGAGAGGTAAAGTGGGGGAAGGAGCCGCATATTTTCCGTGGGCGACGTGCGCGTCGTATCGCGTGTATAGGTCGTGGCTCACGGCGAGCGCCCCCACCTCCTTCCCCCATCATACGATGAAGGCAGGGGGAGGGGAGGCTGATGCCGGGCAGAGGTGCTGACTCCCACGAATCAGTTGTGACGTTCAGATGGAGCAGAAGTGGTTTTGTTCCTCTACTTGGTTGTTGTTATCCAGCGGAGCTGGCGCTTCATAGAGGGAGGGAGCAGGCAAGGGAGGCGCATCCCACAAGGGCCCAAACGGCGAGTACGGGGCTCGGACATGCACACGCAACAGCAGACACCCGCACACAAGGCCGATAAAACAGACGGGCACAATGGACGCTAGACCTGCCCTCCCCCTATGTTTCAACGAAACCCCAAATCCGATTCCAGCGTACGTTTCGTGGCTTTCGCACACACACACACACACACACACACACACACACACACACACACACACACACACACGTGCGCTTGTGTGCAGGCGCACAAGAGCAGGTGGCAAAAGAGAGACGCTCGATGTTTAAGGGATATGCGCTCACGAGAAAGGCGGGTACAAACGACAAGGAAAAAGAAGCCATCCAGCGAAGCGGATGGCGACAAGAGAGACAGGAAGGCCATGCGCCATCATCGCCAAAAGCACAAGCAAGCAAGGAGGAGGAACAGAAGAACTGCCGAAGAGGATTGCGTGAACAAGTGTGAGAGTGGCGAGAGAGTCGCAAAAGGACAGGAGAGGGGGGAGGGGAGAGCGTGGAAAAGCAAAAGTGCAACTGGGAGTCTCGTACATACTGGGAGGAGACAGACAACAAAGAGGTCGAGAGAATAACACATGGACATCTCTGTGCGTGTATGTGGCGGGAGTGATGCGAAGAGCTTGCGTGTGCTCTTTTGCGTGTCTTGAAGCAGAGGAAGAGCCCCGTTGGCGCCGATAAGCGCACACACGCCTAATCGCACACCAGGAGGACCGCATTCTTGCCGGGGTGTACGTAGTCCACCGCGCCAGCCACTTGCTCCAGCCGCAACGCTGATACAGCTTTCCAGTATCTAGCATCTGGATGCTTGCAAGGCACGCCCGAAGAACGGAGGAAATGTGGCAGCAAGAAACCAAAACACAGATGCGCTGCGGCGATGGAGGAAGTTCTGCAGAGGCACGTAGTCGGTTCTGTTCCACTTTGTCGGCATAGTGATGCCACGATGAGCCGTTCTTGGCACCACTGATGCATCCGATGAAAACCAGACGGCCGTGCAGCGTAAGGTGCTCGACAGCCATCCGCTGCAGGGTGCTGCCCACTCCCTCGTACACGATATCAAAGCCGTTGGGGGCCAATCAGCACATGCCTGCCGCTAACTCTTCCTCAAGCTTCTTATAGATGACCTAGTCGCACCAGATGCCGCGCAGGAATTCGGCCTTCTCTGGCGTGCTGCACGTGCCCGCGACGCATTTGCAGCCGTACTTCTTGAGAAGCTGCACCTCGATGCTTCTGGTGCCGCCACTGGCAGCAGTGATAAGGGCAATGCCCAGCGGCTTCAATCGGCACAGCTCGCGGATAGACACGGCAGCAGGTAGCCCGCTGAAGTTGACGGGCACGTACTTGCGGTCTTGCTTAAGTACGCACCAGTGCGCCTCAGCGGGCACATCCTGGTGCTCGCTGTAGCCACCGGGACAGTACACCACCAGTGCATCGCCAACAGCGACGTTCTGCCCGCCACCCCTGAAGCAGACGACTTCACCAAGCGACTCAAGGCCAAGGTCGTAAGAAACAGCGTCCTGCGGACGAGGAAGCGGCTGCTCTCCACGTGGTCAGGAATTGGGAAAGACGCGATTTTGGTGGCCTTCTGGAAGTCCTTGTGCCCTTCTCGACAACTTGCAGCTTCAGCAACATCTTTCGAATGAAAGCGGGAAGGCGAAAGAGAAGGCGAGTCGGAGGAGGGGGCGGGGAACAGAGAGTGGGTACAAGACGGAGACTGATACACTGACACACACACACACACACACACACACACACAAAACGTGTGCGTGGGTGTGGAACGCCGGCGGCTACGCACCAACGGAAAAACAGAGTGAAATGGGAAGGGATAGCCCGCGCATAGGCAGATGAGGATATGGGAGCACGATACACAGAGACCAGAAAAAAACAGAGAGAGAAGGGAAAAGGGAAAGAGACGCGCTAGGAGAGATGGACGAAAGGGGCCCGTGCGCGCACTGATGTGATGCGATGCGACCCAACAAGAGCAACTACCGATTGCCTGTTCCGCCGCAGTTGATCAAGGCGATAGTAGGAGGCGCCGTAAGGCAGCAGCGCAACAAAATCGTCTTGCAATGGAGAGCAGTGTGCTCCCACCTCATGCGTAGGTGGAAAGAAGCGTCTCTCTGACGCGACAAGCGCGCCGAGATCTGTCATTGCGGTTCTGGTTTCGAGGAGGGGTTAGGGTGGGGACGAAAACACATCCTTCACCCATCACCGGTTCCCCTTCCCCGTGAGTCTTGGTTTACTTCTCCGTCCAAAACTGCTCTTCCTCCTAGCATGAACTTGACCTTCTGGGAAGGGAAGCAGACCGCACGCAGATACACATGCACACAAAGGCAAGTTTGTCGTGGACACGGACAGCGAAAGAAACGGAGGCGCAAGAAAAGAAGGGGTGCCGTCGAGAGGAAAAAAAAACATGAAAAGAGAGGCTGATGCTCATGTCAGTTACCTTAGTCGAACATGTCCGAGACACCGTCGTTCCGTTCAGCACCACACACCCTCGCACATGCACGCATACAAGACAGTCCATACAAATCAGGGATATAAAATTAACAAAGCCGCATACCAACACCGCACCACTGCTGAGGCCGAGAGCAAATGAGTGGGGGCAAGAGGAAAGGGGATGCAGAGCGACGCACTCGCATTGCCTCATATGTTCTAGCTGGCGTGCCGAGATGACGCCTGGATGCCTTCCTGCTCGTCAGAACCCGATCCCGTCCCGGGGCTGCTCTCCTCTTCATCTTCCTCTTCCCATTCCTCGAACTCCTCCTCCGCATCCTCGTCGTCGTAGCTGTCGTCATCGTCATCTTCATCTTCCTCGAACTCGTCATCGTTGCTGTCCGTCGAGTCGTCCGTGTCGTAGTCGTCATCCTCTATCGACCACTGCTCCATCTCTTCTTCATCGGCGCCCATCGCGCTGTCCTGCTCCTCCTGCACGGCGGGCGAGGCAAAGGCGCCGTGATCCGGGTACGGGCCGGCGGAGAGACTGAAGAGCCGGATAACGGAATCAATGTCTTGGTCGAGAATGGCGGCGCAGTAGCGGTCGGAGGGGTCGACAGCAAAGGACTTGAAGGAGGGCCGCACCTCCTCGGAGAAGACGCTGTCGAGGGTGTAGCTGTCCACTGCCGCGACGATGGGGAGGTGCGTGCCGGAGATACGAGAGGCCTCGCGGAAACTGTACAACACTCGGCCCGCCTTCGAGCAATGGAAGCTCGTCGTCTTCTGAAACGACGGGACTGTCTGCATCATGCGCCACGTTCGCATGTCCCACACTTTTTCGTCGATGATGACAAGAGGCAATTTGGGGTGGAAGACGCTCGCGAATGACTCGGTGATGCGGTCGAAACGGAACATCGGCTTCTCGGGCGCCCGCAGGTCCCACAGGATGGCGTCGTTCAGCACCAGCTGCGAGGTACAGTCGAACAGGGCCACGTTTGCCATGTTCTCACCTGTCCAAATCGGGTCTGACAGGGTTCGCAACTCGACTCCGGTGACAAGGTCGTGTACACGGCAGGCGTGCTCCTCCTCACTTGTGACGACGGCGAGTCGATTGTCGCGCGAAAAGCGCAGCGTGCGACACTCCGTCAGCTCCTGCTGCGCCACTGGCAGTAGGTTGCGGCGCATCACGTGAGCCTTGTGAGAGTCATTGACGGCTGCGACGAGGCTGCCGTCGTCGGACACGACGAGGGCTGAGATGGCCTCATTCTCAAAGACCAGGTGCTGCTCGAGCAGCTTCTCGTCCGGCGTCTCCTCAGGGAAGGTGTCGAAGAGAGCAATGGAGCCCTCAGAGGTTCCAATCATGATGGAGTCACCACCATCGCAGAACGCCACGCTCTCCCCTTGCAGCTCCTCTCCACTCCCCGTGATGTCGAACATAAACGCCGGGTAGCGGTACGTGAGCCAGTTGGCATTTGTTTGCGTGCGCAGCGTAAACTTGCCGCCGCAGCGGCGCCACAGCAGGCGGTTGAACTCGTTCCGCGTGTCGTCCAGCGGGATGGGCAGCGGTAGATATACGTGTTTCTTCGTCAGGTCAAACCGCGGCAGTGTTTCAATGGGGTTTGGACAGCGCTCCTGTTGTTGGCGCAGGTACGACCGTATGACTCCGTCCAGCGAAGGTGTCGGCCCCTTGGCGGCCGCATCGCTAATCGACATCGAGGTGGCGGTGACACCGTCGCTGTATGACGCACCTGTGGCGGTGGACGATTTGATGCCACTCTCGCTCCGCAGCGCCGCTGCTGCCGCGGAGAGACCTTCGCTGTCCAGGTGCTCTGCGATGAGTTGGAGCAGTGATTCTTTAGAGTAGTCCACCACCGCGCGGCCGATAATAGCTTGCCGCTGTTCCATCTCCAGCGGATCAACGGCGTGAACCTTCACGACATCGGCCTGGCTCACGCCGCCAAAGGCGCTGGGCATGAATGACTTGAGGTTGTCCATGAAGTGCCCAGCCGGGCCAAGCTCTGTTGGCAGCTTTCGGGCTCCGACAACGGAGATGAACTCACGTTGAACATCGCTGTACTGGGCGGACAGGTCCTGCGCCAGTGTTCGTATGTTGAGCGCTTCGAAAAGAGCCGCCGTGTCGCTGTATCGCCGGAGTACCGCCATCAACTGCACCGCCCGCGCCACCACGGGGAAGTAGTTGAGCTTTGCCGACATGGAAGCATCCTTTCGAATTTTGAGCACCTCCAAGAGCGCTCGCACGCCGTCACTAGCACGGAAGGCGCCGCAGGCGTTGTTGAAGTTCGCAACAGCGCTTTCGTCCGCCACGTCTGCTGGTGGATTTGTAATGTGGATGAGGATCTGAAGCGCCGCCACCACGCACGGGAGAAGGTGCCCCTCACGGGAGGTGTTGCGGTTCTGGTACGACACTGCAAGATCGTTGACAATGGCCAGAAGCTGCGCTATTCCAGACTCGTGCGAGCGCACTTCGGCTATCAGCGGGCGCACATACGGGATAACAGTCAGCGCGCACAGCGCCTGAAGCGATGCGATGAGGAGGTCCCACCGACTTTGAACAAAGAAGAAGTTGGCACAGCGGAGAAGCAGCGTGTGCATTCCTTTGTCTACGAGCTTCTGGATGGCGCCAAGCCGCTCCGCCGTCAACAGACTCTGCACGTTTTCGGCCGACACTCCAGGAAGCCCAGGCGACGGCGCGGCGAGGAAGCCAAGGATTGCGTCCACTGTTGGCGGATCCCGCGGAAGGGACGTGATGCGTGACGACTGTGTCACCAGCGCCGACAGCACCCGGTGCTTCCTGAAGATGACCTTGGTGGAGAGCATCAAGTGCGTCACGAGGTAGATGTTGAGGCATCGCAGCAGTGCGAGGAGTAAGTCGCTGTGCATCACGTCGAACTGCCCTTCCGAAATCTTGAGACACCGTTCCAGCGCCTCGATCGATTCCATTGGCCCGTTTTCGGCTTCAAAGTAGTCTATCACGATAGGAAAGCTCAACGAGTGGAAAAGAAACGCACCCACACTACTCTGCACATCACTGTTTGTTGTGTGCTTCCACTGGTCGATGATGAACTGCATGATCGGCTCGAAGTAGCTCCTCTGGCGTCGTAGCAGCTCCTCAAACACCGCAGTTTTGGCCAGATGGGAAAGGACGATGGCACAACCGTACGTCGTGTACACGTCTAACTTGCCCTGTACCAGACGCAGAATGCGACTCACACCGTCCGCATCTAGAAAGAGAAACGCCAGCTTCTTGTGGGATAGGATCGCACTGAGCACCCACCCAATGCGGGCCAGCATCTCACGCTCCAGGCGGTAGCAGCGTTTCATTGAAATGAGGTTCACATCCCACTGCAGGAGACTGCGCACCATCTCTTCTTCCGTGGCTTCGTTTGTGTTGTGTTCGGCGAGTGTTTGGCGCACGGAGCGCTCTGCAGCTTCGCGCGCATGCTCGTTCTCAAGAAATCTGGCACGGATGTCGATGGAGTCCAGTACCTTGAGCGCAGACTCAATCGTCTGAAACTGCAAAACAGGAAGAATGGCATCATTCTGCTGACACAGAATACCGGCCACGATACCGATCTGAAGCAGCTCCAGCATCCGGATGTCCGCCCGCGTCACATTCAGCGTTTTCACGCGCAGGTACGTTTCCCATGAAACTACCTCGTAGTGCGGCGAGCCAAACTGGTACAGAAAAAGGCGATCTTGCTCCCCTGCCGCCGGCTGATCTAGGCTCGGAATCCAGCGCACAAGCACCTCGTTTTCTGTGCATCCCTCCACAACACCGTAGTCGCAACCTTTTCCTTGCTGGCCGCTTTTCCAGCCTGGGCCACGCCCAACTCGGTCTCCGGCTTTCGGAATCCATCCATCGAGGTATAACTCTACCTCAGCGGGACCTTCATGGCGCGCATTCTTAGTATCCTGCGGCGTTACACTCCGGTCGAGCCGTTGCCGCTTCCGCACACCATTCCCTGTAGGTTCGGGAGGCGAGGCCTCGGCTGTGAAAGTTGGCTCGGCGGAGCGCGGCAGCGGCGAGTCTGGGGCGGTTTTAACCACCGGCGAGGCTTCGCTTGCTTCATCGATTGCCACTTCTTGCACTTGCTGCTGCGTAAAAATAGGTGATCGGCCTGGCGAGGACCGGCGCGAGGTGGGGTGTGAGTCCATGTCGCTGGGCACAGCGGCCGACCGGTACCGCTGCGGCGACCTTCTCTGGGAGCGCGAAGTCAACGTGGTTTCCCTGTGAAGCGGGAAGTACCCATATAGCTGATGGACCCAGTGGCGAAAGCGCTGCAGCAGCACCTTCGGCATATTCTGTGCTAGCGCTTCCGATACAGTTTGCTCGTCTTGATCGAGCATGCTGAACATGAGCGATAGCGGAACAAGCCGCTTGCGAGGATTCTTCTCCGTAGCGAGCACCTTACACAAGTCGTACATAGAGATTGGATCAAGGAAGCTCTCGCGCGAGCCCTCTACCACCAATAGCGCGCAGTGCGAGGCAGTGCGCTGTGTGCGCTCCATTCGGGTGTAAAATTCAAGAATTAGATCGCGACCCACAGCGTTCCTCGCTTCTTCCCTGTTGAGCTGCTGCTCGTAGTTCAGGCCGAGGACCTCGCCCATGTGATCACAGAAAACAGTATTGTGGTGGATTGCATGAGCAAGTGACTCGAAGGGCACCCGGTCCTGCATGTTCAGCGTTGCCATGTAGGAGTCTGAGCAGCGCTCATTTTCCTCATCCAATACACACAGTAGCCTTGCCCACAAGAAGCCATATAACTCTTGCAGCTCAAGTAGACTCAGCAGCGCGTTTTCGCGCTCGGCGATGGCACTGCTAGTGAGAGCTGGTGTGGGGGCGGCCTCCTCTTCATTAGTAGAGCTCGTTGCACCTGCCATCTCGCTCTCCACAACTGTACTCTTCTCCTTCAAACTGCTGTACACCTTGAGAAGCCGCTTCATCAATTCCTTGACGAGCGGAACAGACTTGCTTGAAAAGACAAAGTCGTCGTCATCGTCGTCGGCTTCTTCGAATAGAGAGTCGTCATACAGAGAGTCGTGGTCGCTGCCCAGCTCTATCGAGATTTCTTCCATATTCGATGCGAGGCTCATAGTGATAGAGTTACAGCTTTGAAATAGAAGCCCCTTGTGGCGTGTTTTGAGGAGCGGCGCCTTGCGTAATACTAATCCGGGGAGGCAGCCGTACTAGCTTTTGATAAAAGGAATGCTGGCACGACCGAGGTGCACGAGTGCAGACAGAGGCAATAGAATGGATCGAGGTAGTGCAGCATGCCGGAAAGTGAGTCTAGGGCGGAAGTAAGGGTGATGCAGCTGCTAGCATACCCCCGAAAGCGCTTTGGTGGCTTGCCGCTACGGAGAGGGTCGTGATCGAAGATTGTGGGGCCTGCAGCAGTGTCCACCACTTTTTTGGTATTTGCTAGGTGCAGAGAAAGTACTTTGACAAAGCGTGGCGCTTGTCAGTAAACACGCATTCCGTGCGTAACAGAGCTTCCTAAGGACGAACAAAAAAAAAAGTGTATCACGACACGCAGCGAAAAATAGTTCAGACGTCACATAGCTTTTCATGGATGTGGCCAAATGCGGATGGTTCAAACTGTTACTTTGCCGTTGAAAGTGTCAGGCAAAGATGTAGAGCGTACTAGTTAAGCGCTGAGCGATTACTTACCATAAACGTAGAAGGGTGCTTCGTCGTTCCAATCTGCGTTGAAGTGCATCAAGGTCCGCTGCCGCAGCGTGGTGGAAGCAAGCACCTTTTCGTCGAGCTTACGAGAAGTCACGACACACTGAATGCTAGGGACTTGAGCGATGACGTTCGTCAATTTCGTCATGAGATCGTCGTCAAACATCCATGAGTGCGTAAAAAGAACGGTAACTCCCTCCTCCTTCAGCCTTGCTGCACACTTCACCAGGTCCCCCTGCACCCACACAACTTCCTTTTTGGAGAAAATGTCTGAGTAAAGCAGCTTTGCTCGCTTCGATGCCTCTTCAGCTGCCCGGATTCGCGACGGAATGATCTCTACACCAACGCTCTTCGGACACTTGGTCTCAGAAAGTACCTGCAAACAAACGTTACCGACTCCACTGCCAATATCACAAAACACAATACTGGCCTCCAGATCAGCTTGGGATTCACCCTCGCTTTCGAGGAGCTCTCTTTTCCGCCCATCAAGGAGAGCGGGAATAATTGCCTTCGTCCACATTTGGCGGACGCCGTTCACGTCGATGATGCCAATCTGTGCAAACACATTCGGTTGCACCGTGATAGATTCCTCTCCGAGCTCCAGCTCTCCGCGGCTTTCGTACTCTTCGGAAAGGTGCTTGTAGAGAAGAGGCTGCATAACGGCAAAGTTGGGGGGCGGCGATGTAAGTCCCAGTGGCCGGTAATTGGCGGCGATCGAGTGGTGGCGCAGGTAGTTCATGTACGTCAGCATTTCTCCGCCAACAGCGCCGACGACTACACCGGTGGCGATAATTCGAAACGCACGGGGGGTAACAACTATCTTCAAGACCACCAACGTGCCAACGGCGGTACAGCCAAACAGCACCGATGTAGAGTACATGACCCTGCCTACTAACAACGCAGAAACAGAGCGAAAAGGAGCAAGAGATTGTTGAGTTTGGCGCGGGCAAGCCCGTTCTCAAAGGCTCTCAGGCAGCAGTATGAAGCCACTGTCAGCACAACGTTCATTTTTTTTTGTGTGCGCGCACGACAGTTTTTTTTCTGCGGCAAAACAGTTTGCAGTCCGGTCGATAGCAACCCACGCCATCTGTTCGAGAGTTCGCTTGCTAATTTGGTAAATTCATGCCTTTACAGCTGCTGAGCAGCATCACAAAGTCACAAGGCAACCTTGCATCCTTTTCCATTAGTTCAGAAATAGGTTGACCCTTCCTCAAGAGCTCGCTTATGGAGCGCTGAAAGGCCAGGGATGGTGCTTCGCTACGGCAGGATTCGCAGTGATCACTTCAAAAGAAAAAAACCTTTCGCATGCCTTTCTTTTTCAAGCTTTGCACGAATGGAACAGATGCACTGTTCCCAGTGGCCTGGGATAGTGTGGAGTGGCGGTGAGCCTTAGTGGGAGGAGAGGGGGGGGTGGAGGGACCTGCAGTGGGTGATGGTTCCTGAGGTGGTCTTCGAGGAGCTGCGAGAAGACGGTGTCGTTTTCGCTCTTTGCCTCCCATGTCATCTAATGCGGGGGAAGAGCGTGAGATGGCATGTGAATTCGACGTAGGCAGGCAGAGGTGGCAGCGTTGATTTTGTGCGTGAGCAGCTCGTTGAGCTACAAGTCAAAGAAAATGTTTGGAGCCTGCCGCGAAGCACCGCTTTTCAGGCAGACAGGAATGGATCGGTGCAGGTATTCCATCTATCGCTTAGAGACAGTCTATGGCATGCGGGACTCTCTGCGATCACCTGTCCTCGAATATCCACCTTCCTCTTTCTGCTTTCCCTTTTTACCCTTTTCGCTGCAGGTTCTGGAGCCACGCCACACCCCCAGTGGAGGCATCGAGGACGCTTAGAAAACCGTGAAGGTGACATCCTTATACACAGGCACGGCACGGATCATCGCCGAATGAACAACGTTATTGAAAATGCCCTGCGGGAGACACCCATCACACTCGTGGTCTGCGGGCTGATGGGGATGCTAGGCGTTATGTCATCATTGGAGGTGATTCATCCTCTCTACTTGCTGCTTAGCCCGTCGTTGGTGTTCAAAGAGCATCAGTACTGGCGCTTGGTCACAAACTTCCTTTACTTTGGTCCAATCAGCGCTCACTGCATCATGGAAATTCAGTGGATCTACCTGGTGAGCTCTTACCTTGAATCGCAGTATTACCACAGGCGACCGCTTGACTACATCTTCCTACTCTTGATCATCGGCTGCTCGCTTTTGGGCCTGCGGTTTTCGTCGATTGTGAATGTGCCATACCTAAGCTACATGCTAGGCACGTGCCTGACATACATTATGAGTCGTCTGTTCAACGACATGGAAGTTGCCATCTTTTTCGTGGTTCCGGTTCCAATGCGCCTTCTCCCGTTTGTACTTCTGATCATGAACACAATGGTATCTGGAATGACGAACGAGGTCCTGGGCAATGTTCTCGGGCACATCTTATGGTATTTTTTAGAGGTGTTTCCCCGCATCACCGGGCAGAGCCCTCTTCGAATCCAGCGTGTGTTCGAGCGGGCATTTGCTGCACCGGTACGTCAGGCGACATAGTTTGGTCATGGGCTCAGACAACAACAAAAGTAGTAAATCACTGGGCTCCTCTCCCTCAGTTTTGAAGCCTCTTAGAATCGCTCGACTCCAATGGCAGACACAGACCGATTTCGGTTTAGCTTCCTCAAAGGTGCTGTTTTGATGCGCTGGCGTTTTGGCCACATACGTTGATTGCTTGCCGCATGTCCTTCTCTACCATTGTGGATACTTGGCTTCTTACGGCTTTCTCGCAGTCCAAAGCTGCTTTTTCTGATTTATTTCATGTGCGTTGCATGAACTCGAGAGAACTGCCAGGATGTCGCGTCAACTTCTCCAACGGTGCTCGAAAAAGCACCTTGTGATCCACATGGACATTAACAAGACCATTATTCAGGTCGACCAGGCCGGTGGCCGCACCATGGATGATGTTCTGAATAGTAATGTTGCTGCAAATACGTTTGGGCTTGTCGACCCAACTGACAACGAATGGCGGCCTCTCTACTGCACTCCTGATGCGCCAGTCGTGCCACCAGATGCCCACAGTGGCCCTATCATGTCGTATGAAGCATACATCGACAGCCTGCATTGCGCTCCTCCGGGGATGCAGGAGCTGCCAAAGGCAGAGCGCGATGCCGTATGGAAGTCCGTGTCCGACCTCCGGCGACAGGCTACGAGGAAGTTCACTTTTCCCGGGGAAGTTGGCGAGTCATATGCACCGCTAGTCGACCTGCAGCGTCAGCACTTGAGGCAAAGTGACGGGTACTACATTATCCCTGCATTTTTCCACATGGTCAACACACTCTCAGAGCTGAATTTGCGGTTCACGCTCATTTTCAGAACCTTTGGTAGCGATTTGAACACTGTTCTGGAAGAGTGGAGATCGTTTGTCCTTGGAACGCATGCGTGCAAGCCGTCTGGCCCAGTTTTGAAGGAGCTAAAAGAGAACTATATTGAGCCACTCTCAGGGAGCTTTTTCCGGCAGGCTGATGACGTATACATTTGCTACGGGCCTCGCGTATCACTCTCTTCATACCTCAAGTCGGGCTTTGAGGAGGTAGATCCTGCCAAGGTACTGGAGCATCTGTATCAAGTGCCTGGGTGCACGTCGGCTTACAAGACATCCTTTGCAGATCTCAAGGATCATTTGGTAGAGTACTTTGCCCGCTCTAAGAACATAGGTGGGCTTGTGGACTACTACCCCAGCTGGGCACAGGCAGCGGAACACCGCACTGGCGGAAAGGTGTTCCCGATTTCTCAGAACGACCCCAGCTACTACTTCGTCTTCTTCGACGACAACATTTTTATTGGGGATGAGCACTCTATTGTGGATGTCCGCGAGGCAGACGGCGCAAAAAGCATTGTTGATGTGGAGGTAGAGAGGAAGTACTGCGTTCCCGTAAATGCATTCAAAGCCATTGTGGACAAGGAGTACTTCGTCAACGAGCTGTGCGCGTGCTTGAGGTTGCAGGACAGCGAATTGTGACTGGTGATGTGTAACTGTCTCAACCGCAGCTTACAATAATACACATCTGACAAACAAAAAAAAAACGAACAAGCCTGCGTTTTTGAAGGCGCTCCGCTACCAATGGTGCTACTCCTTTGACTGAATGCATCATGAGAAAACCGTGTTGCAACTAGCATGTGGAG
Source organism: Leishmania infantum JPCM5 (assembly GCF_000002875.2). Classification (NCBI taxonomy): domain Eukaryota; phylum Euglenozoa; class Kinetoplastea; order Trypanosomatida; family Trypanosomatidae; genus Leishmania; species Leishmania infantum. The sequence continues at coordinate 714,054 of NC_009417.2, forward strand.
GGCAAAGGTTGTCCCCTGGACGCGCAAGAAAACAAGAGCTTTCCTTGCTACAGCACTGCTGTCTGTGCTTTATGAAGCTTGTGCTCTTCGTTGTGCCTCTGACTCGACTCATGAAGTCACTTCTCTAGGTGCTCGCCAACTCCTCCTACAAGAACTTGTCGCATGACTGAATTCAAGAAGTTGACGACGCTGGCCGACACTCTCGCCCAAGATGTGTCCACTTTGAAGGCCTGCTGCGCAGATGACGGCGATTGCGATTGCAACGGGAGCGCAGCCAGTGGTGTTGACTCCCGTCTATTTGCTTGTGATGCGGAGCATTTGCACATACTCTCGACCCGAATTCGTGAGGCTGTCGCCGACGGTATTCCAAGGCTGCGGAAAATTGTGCTGAAAGCACGGGAGACGGATCCCGATAGGCAAATCTACAACGAGGCGATGTGTGCAAAGATTGAAGCACTGTTCCTTGTGTTCTGTGAAGCCCTTCGGCTTTTAGCACCTGACTATTTTGATACTCTGACGGAGAGGGACGTCTCTCTGCCTGAGAATGCCAAGGAGCGCAACATATTGGACGGTTTGCTCGACGCAGACTTCGATCCTAATGTGCTCTTGGAGGAGTCAGCGTCTTTGCAGGCGGCAGATAATGTGCACAACCACTACATACTACATCGAGCAAAGGCGGAGGCGTGGCAGTCACGCGTAGCTCAGGGATTGGCAGAGGCAGTCGCGTTCGAATCGCAAAATCGTGCTTTCATTTTGGCCGAAGAAAAAGTCAGCCGAGTAGCTGTGCTTGAGGCAAAACGAGCCGACAAAGTATGTGTCACAAAGATCATGGAGATGCGGGCAGAGCTAAAGTGGCAGACTGAACTGCAGCGGAGGGACGCAGAGCAGAGTCTCCTCAAAACTGCCGCCGCAGCTATCAGCGACATTGATGCAATCCCCTTTTTTCTAGCCAGCAGCATATCGGACGAGGCTCTTCGAGTTACGACCGCAGGCCATGCTCTTCAGCTGATCAAGGCCCTCTTGAGTACGCCAGAGAATATGAACATTCGTCGGCTGCGAAACAACAACGAGCATCTTCTGTGTGACTACGGCCACCCGTGCTTGAGTGCTTGTGACCCTGAAACCGGAGAGCGATGCGTTTGCCATACTGTTGTTTCTACAGCTGAGGTGCTGTGGCGCCGCATAGGGTACACTATCCGCTACACAAAGGTGCCTAATCGCTCCCTCGACGTGTTGAGAAGTGAAGCTAAGGCCCGCTCCTTGCGCCTTCCATGTGGGCGAAGCTTGTCAGTGCACAACTACGAACCAATGGGCTTCGAAGACTACTCGGAACGACTCTTTGAACTCGCGGAGCCGGATGCAATGCTGCGGGCGGATGAATGGATGGAGTGGTATGCCATGATGCAGCGCATGGAGTCGACGCTATCAAGCATGATACCCAGATCGTATAGATAGCCAACACTCATCATTTCTTATCTCTTTTCTGATATGCAACATTGTGAGAATGCACACACGCACACACACAAAAGTGTCTTTGCAGGGATGCTATCAAAGCAGGCTGGCACCAGTCACAGAAAGGGACTAGGGAGCAGCTACCAGCTTTTTGTCATGCGTACAGAAATGACTGATGCCCAAGGTCGCTACCTCTCTTGCATCAGGCAAGCTGATTGCTCTTCATTTTACTGATGCGGTTCCTCTCCTCCAATTTCACGTTGTGCTCATTTTCTGCCTTGTTTGCCCTTCTCAATCCTTGCTCTTTGCTGCACTGCAGCTCATAAGAATATCTGCGCGTGCGGAGGAACGCGACTTTTTTCTCGTTTCCCTTTTGTCCCCCTTACGTGAAGTTCGTCCGTTCACGTAGGCTTTGTATGTCTTAACCTGGAGCTGAAGCACGCCTTGACCGCGGTGTGCATTGGTGCTGTCTTGTAGAGACTTCGGTGGACCCATGCGCGGCTCCTGAATCAATGGAGCTTTTATTTACTAATTTGGCATATTGCGTTTGCTCTCTTGCTTTCACCGAAACTGCGTTCACTCCTGTCGGCGTGGGTGGCGTTGCTTTCTGATGTTTTTTTTTTGTTCGCGCCATTTCTCTGCGGGCAGCTTAGAACGTAGTAGTGATGCACCCCGAAGATGGCTTGGGCACATCTGGTGCTGCTCCGATCTCCGCGTCGGAGGCATTGCATAGCTTTGGTGGGTGTCTCACAGCGTACGAAAGAAAGGAGATAGTGCAGTACGAGACCATTCACTACGTCGGCCAAAGATGCGTCGACAAGATGGGGTCGCCAACCAACGGTCGTAATGACGGGTACGACACCGAGGAAGGTGAATACATCTTCCGCGTCAAGGACCACATCGCTTACCGCTACGAGATCCTCAAGGAGTTGGGAAGCGGCGCATTTGGTCAAGTCTTCAAGGCAATCGACCATTTGGATAGTTCAATTGTAGCGGTGAAGATGATTCGAAACCAGCGCAAGGTACTGCAACAGGCTGAGCAGGAGATTCACATGCTACAGCATGTGAACGACCGCGATCCAAAAGGACTCTACGGCATCGTGCGCATGACAGACAACTTCAAGTTTCGCGGACATACATGCGTCAGCTACGAACTCCTGGGTGCCAACCTATATGAATACCTTAAAGCGAACAACTTTTTCCCGATGACACTGTCGTTGATCCGCAGCATTGCTGCGCGCGTGCTGGTGGCGCTGACGTTTCTAGCGCGCGAGAACATAATTCACTGTGACCTGAAGCCCGAGAACATTCTGCTGCGCGACAACGACCCGTCTGTCGTGAAAGTGATCGATTTAGGGTCTGCGAGCTTCGACGTGAAAAACATGTACACATACATTCAGTCGCGCTTCTATCGCGCGCCTGAGGTAATTATGGAGCAGAAGTACGACAAGGCAATCGACTGGTGGAGCTTCGGATGCATACTGTGCGAACTGGCCAACGGCGACCCCGTCTTTCCCGGCGAGGATGAGAAAGATCAGCTAGGGTGCATCATGGAGTACCTAGGACCACCGCCACAGAGCTTTGTAGAGGCCTCCTCTGCACGGCGGAGGCGCGAGTTCTTCGACGAGCGTTACAAGCCGCGACCCCGCACTACGTGCAAGGGTAAGCAACGTGAGCCAGGGTCACGATCGCTGGCGAAGTTCGTGGCTGTTTCAGAGGACGACGACTTTTTGAGTTTTGTGCGCCTCTTTCTGCAGTGGGAGCCGTCGAAGCGGGTCCCACCGCGCGAAGCGATGAAGCACCGCTGGATCTGCGGCGAATTTGTCTTTCCCAACCAGTCGGAGGAAAAGCCGGAGTTGTCATCGTTGACAAAGGAGAGCAACGGCTCTGCCGCCGGGTCGCTCAAGGCGTGTATGCCTCAAGAGCCTGCCGCACCACTCAAAACGGAGGCATCCACATCCACCACCGTGGGGCAACCTTTCACGGCGCGCGGGGCCCCGGCGGATTTGCTATCGCCGAGTGCTGCGCATCAAAGAGTGCAAAGGCCGGCGCCGTTGCCGCAGCCGCCCACTGCCTGCACATCCAGAGCGAACTGCAACGCCCTCTCAGGTGACGGTGTCATTTCCGTGGACACACTGCCATGCTCTCGCGACGCATCCGCTAGCACTGAGACGCGCGGCGCGGCTCGATTGACAGACGCGAAGGTGCAGCGGCCGCCAGCACAGCGAAGGCAGAGCGGACGCCTGCAGCGCGGCAGGCAGCGACGTTCCACAGACATGGCAGACGTTGAAATGCCGGGCGAGGCCATTACTTCACCGAACCACTCAACATCTCTTCACGCACCATGGGATGCTGAAGAGTCCTCTGCAGAGCAGCGCACGCGTGAGTTTATAATCGCTGCGAATTCCGCATCTTCTCCATCCTCCTCCGCATGCGGAACCGCCACGAGAGCGACCAACGCAAGGCCTCACGAAGTGCGCCTCGCCAACAGAGTGCTCTCGTCAGAGGTGCTGTCGGCTGCCATCTTGCGCTCTAGCGCCAACCCCATCATCTTCACTTCCCGCGGCAGGAATGCCCACTCACCTGAGAACAAGGCATCACCAAATGCGTCTCACAGCAAGATCACCAACGGTGGCGCCGTCGGCAACGCGCGCGGCGGCGACAGTGCAGGAGACGTGCACACGGGGGTGTTAGAGCTGCGCCAGAAGTACGCGGATTCCAAGACGAAGGCAGGGACTGTCGATCTGGTTGACAGGAGTGGCAGCGTCATTGCCTTTGATAGTCTTTCGCGATGGCCCAACACGGCGGGGAAGACGCAATTAGGTGGGCGTCGGCAAGGGAGTGCGAGTGCACCAGACAGGCTGGATAGCCGCGGCCGCACATCGCCTGGAGTGTCGACTGAATCTCCGAGAGGGCAGCCGAGAGGGGAACGCAGAGAGTATTCGATTAACCTCGACGCAGCGACTTTGCCTCCCACCGAGGTGTACCAGCCCGCTGCAGTGAAAGGCAGTCTGCACGCGGGAGAGTACATGCTACCGTCAGAACTGCAGCCGTTTAGTGAAGACGGTAGATCTAGCAGTCCCCACGATGTCGAGGTAGCGCCGAAATGCAGGCTTCTGGCAGCAATGATGTCAGAGCCGCGCGACAAGAGTGAGAAGAGCCAGCTCTCGCTGCAGCCACGGGGCAGCTCTCCTCCCTCTTCGTCTGGCCCATCCGCTGTTGCCACACCCTCCCTAAGGCCGCAGTATACGCGTCGGCAGCGCAGCACTCAATGCAGCATGCTCGCCATGCGTGACGGCGGGGCGGCGCATGCTGCCGCAAGAAGCCAGCGTTCGGTGGCAGGTGCCGCAGCGCCGATGTCGTGGAAAAGGCCAGCTGTTCAACCCAGCGACGTGCCCCTGGTACCGCCTCGGCAAACGTTGACCCAGCGATCTCTACTGCCGCAGCGGAACGGTGCTGGAACCCGGGGCGGAGATGTGGGGAAACCTTCCACCACCCCTACGCCGCAGCTACCATCGCTCAAGAGATACTCGGCTCACTGAGTGCTAGACGCGTGTGCTGTCCAGCTGGATAAGAGGTGAGCTGGGTGCAGGGTTTTCCCCCGCGAAGCATGCCAGTAGTGGCGTGAAACGGGTGGGCCTGGGCAGAGAAGCAATGACGAGGTCGACTCTCAGACGAATGCACCTTTGCCCGCGATATTGCTATTATGCGTGGCGCTGAGCAGAATGCACATCAAGAAAAAGGTAAGAAGCCCCGAAGAGGTAGCGGAGGCAAGACGGATACGCCTGGGATGTCGAGAAAAGCATGCTTTAAAATTCATTTTCGTCTGCCTTTCCACTCGTTCGCTTTTTTCTTGGTTTACGGATGGTGCGCGCTTCGGCTACTTGCGCTTGCACGTGCACGTGTGTCTCTGCACCTGGATATCTTTCTTGGTATGTGCATCTCGGTATGCTTATTGTTCAGTACCAGCGCGTCGCCCTCGCTTCGAGTCTGAGCGTTCGCTTCTTTGCTTTTTCAACGAAAAGAGAGAGTGAGGATGCGCGCTTGGTGCTCCGGCTGAAAAGGACACGCGCATGATGGCAGAGAGCTGCTTTTCTCTGATACAGCACTGCGTCTCGCATCATTCTTGCGGATCTTCTAGGTGTGAAATGCTTATCTTCGGCGGTCACGCCCTTTTTGTTTTCCCGGTTGCTTGGTCTTCGCTTACTCCTTCTTTTTTTCTATTCCTTTTGCCCATATCTTGGGGAGTTTCTACGAATGTGCCGAGTGAGCTCCTCGTTTTACTTTGTGCCGTGATGCACAGAACGTGGTGCTTCAATGATGGTTTCGCTCTTTTTTGTCCTTCCTCTTTTTCTTTTCCAGCATCCTTTGCAGAATGTACTTCCTCCACGCTGTGTTGGAGAGTTGTAGAGAGCGTGCGGATGGTAGCTGTGGCGATGGGTTACGAGGGCCGCCCAAGACGCGCACGTGTGATGCTCATCACCGAGTATTCTATCCACTGGAGGAGCAAGGGCAAGGATGACACGCTCAGCCGCTCTTTGCCTTTTTCCATTCGTTTACTTCTTCCTTGTCAGTTCTCGGCCACGGCGCATGCTTCCTAGTCCTCTGAGCCTCATTGCGTGCCCTTGTTATTCCTTTTGTTGTCCCTCATTTTTCTTACCAATAAGTCGGAAGCTCTTCATTCTTCTTGTCGTTCACATTAATATATATATATATATATGGCTGCTCCTCTGTCCTCCTCCTCATGCTCGAAGAAACGAATACACTGTGCCCGTCTACTATTCTTACGTTCTTTCTGCCTTTGGATCTTTCCGCACAAAACAACCGCAACAACGAAAAAAGTGTGTTCTTGTGCGAGCGCGTGATGAAGCGGGTGGCGATGGAAAAGAAAACTAAAGCGAAAGAATGAAAAAAAAAAGTGTGGATGAGGGTGGTAGTGGCGGCCGCGTGTTTGCATAAACACATGTGTTTATCTGTGTCTCTTTCTTTCTTGTTCTTTTTTGGTTGTTGTTTCTTTGCTTACCTGTGCCATCGTTTTTCTTCGTGCTTATTATTCTGTGTGTACATGAGCGCGTATGTCTCCATATGGCGAGAGTGTGAGCAGTGGCCGGTGCGTGGCTTCTCGTGCAGGCGCACGCCACTTGCAGCAAAGCTAGTAAGCGAACACGCCATCAGCGGATTTATATCAACGCATTCATTCTGCCGTAGAACAGGAGCCCAACGCCACGCTAGCCCCGGCCCGTCGCAGGCCCCCATCGCGTGATGCGAAGCAGCGCTAGAGACACGCGCATCACAGCCATGCGCCGGCGCAGCCATCTCAGCACGGGCCCTGCCTCAGCCTCTGCCAGCCTCTTCTGCGCACGCAGCCCCACAGCTGCCCCCACTATGCCGGCCGCCACCCGGCGCATCCCTCGGCGTGGCGCAGGCGCCACACACCAGGAGGCAGTGAGGGCCGGGCGGGTCGCGGTCGAGTCGCGCTGACACTCCGCCCATATAGCATGGATGGCGCAGCCCGGTGCACGGTCGCGGGTCGCTCCGACGCAGCGCCATCCACGACCTGGCCGCCCACGTCAGCAGCGATGCATCGCTCTGACCTCCCCACGTCGTAGGCGCCTGACCCTGCCACCGCCAGGTGCGGTGCAGCATTGGCAGGGGATAGGGGCTGCCTGGCTTCTTCCCCACACAGGGCGTGTACAGAGTCATGGGTACCACGCGCCGAGGTTCCCCCAACCAGCAGGGATAGTGGAGAAGCGGGGAAAGGAGAAGCGTGCGTGCCCTGCTGGTCGTGGAGCGAGGGCTTCACGATCGCAACCGATTTCACTGAATTTTGCAGACGTCTGGGGTTGTCGTGCCACTCGCATTTCTCGCCCACGAAAGTTGTGGGGCCGCGCGCCATGTGCAGCAGCTCTTCGTTGGATGCGGCTAAGAGGGCCTGACGAGGTGATGGGCTCTGACCCTCCTCTGTAGGTCAGACCCACCGGGCACGTGTGGCGCCCGATTTGGAATCTCGCTGCCCATCAACTGGTGCCATCCTGCCGTGCGCTGCTGACCATTCCGGCGATTCCTCGGTGTTCATGGGTTGCCCCCGATCAGCACACAGCGGCACGGGGGTGTCAGCGCGCTGTGCATCGTTGCGTAGCGGGACACGATTGGTCGACGCTTTTCAGGTCCTCCTCGCGACGCTCAGCCATGAGTTGCCTCGGATCCCTCCAGCGGGACGTTCTCCTCGGTGTCAAGCCGGCCGCCCGTGATAAGGAAAGGCGACGAGATGGACCCCTGCCCTTTGTGGAGGCGTCTGCTCGGTTTTGCAGTTACGGAAGAGTCCACGTAGCTGTGCACGGAGGCCTCGCCTCCCCAGGACGCCTTTCGCTGTGCCCCTGTGGAAGACCGGGGCGCAAGCGGCATGGGTGCGGTCTTGGGGGCCGTCGTACCGCTTCATCTGATGCGTCTGCGAACACATAGATCAACATGAGAGGCCCTCGCAGTCAGCGCCGAGGCGTTGTTGCGCCATGCACCTGACGAAGGTCAGAAGCCGCTGTGCCGCAATCCTCGAGAAGGTCTTGCGTACGTCCGGCCCCCACGATGACGGACGGAGGCGAAGCCAAAAGTACGCAGCCGTGCCTTGCGGCGAGTCGACCCCCATGCGGGGATACCGGCTGGCCAGCGATGTCGCGTGTGCAGGGGTATGCAGCAGTCGCTTCTCTCCGCAGTGCTGACTTGGCGGTACAGCCCTCCTCCGGTCAGGTCGTCCGTGAGCGTGGTCAGTCGACTGCACGCGCAACACAGCTGCATTGGCGTGCACTCTGGCAGAGGAAAAGGCAGCCCCGTGGCGTGTCGTCTTCCCGCGTGGCAAGCTTCCACCCCTGTGAGCATCTCATTGTCTTGTCCCTCTATCAGCCACTCGACGGGCAGCCCTGCCTTCAGAGCTCTTTGAGGGTTCTCGCGGATGGTGCTGCCCCTCGGCGCGGAGAGGGCTGCCAGGATCTTTGGCCCGTTAGTGCCTCTGCTGCCTAGTCCGCCCTTCACCCCCGAAGCTGTGCAAGACGGCGTCTGAATTCGCCTGCTGCCGGACTCGGTGCACCCAACATGCTTGACGATGGCGGTCTCTGTCGGGGTGGTGACTGGTGAAGCGATGAGCCGAAATACTCGTTCCGTTGAGCTGGCGCATCGTCTGCAGAAAGAGAGGGGAGGAGAGAGTGCAGGGAGCGAGAGGGGCGTGTGTGTGCATTGCAGCTGCCATGCTGTGCAAGCAGAGGACAGGATAGACGCCAGAGGCCATGCAGGCAAGGAGGGGGTGGGCTGCTGGATCATGAGAACGCGCACATCGCAGCCCTGCCCCTGGGCCCTCAGGAGACGGCATGACGCCTTTTCTCGACAGCGGCCACTTGCCCAGTCCGTACAATGGCCCAGAAGCGCTTGAGCGATCTCGGATTTCGCTTCGACCCTGAAGATCTCGAACACAAAGGTGAAACAGGGACGATGCGGTTCTGACCGCCTGCCTGCAACAAGTATTTCACCCTGAGGTGCGTAGCGCCCGAAGAATAAAAAGGAAGAAAGAAACAGATGGAGGTGGAATGAGGCAGTGAAGTATTTGTATTGAATCGATCTCTCTTTTTTTGTGTGTGCGCCTTCCCGCCGCATCCCCTCCGCTCCCTCGCTGACTCGCGCACGCTACATGTGTTGCGGGACGAAAGCCAGGAACTTGTTTGCACCGGGTGATAGATGGAGCTACAAGGAGAGAGGAGCTCAGAAGGGGACGTAAGCAAAAAGCAGAACGCATTTTTACATACGAGGAAGTAGAGAAAGCGAGTGCGCAGCACATAACATCACGTAAAGCAAAAGGGCACGAAGCGCAAGACAGAGGGAGACTGTGAGAGGAAGCCTGCCGCGTCACTGCTCCAGTGGAGCTCGTTCTTCTTTGGCTCCTCTCATTAGCTGCGAGCTGCTTTTTGTGCTTCCTTCCTCCTTCCTCTCACCGAGAGCTTTCTAGCCTTCTTTTTGGGACTCACTGACGGCGTTACTGCGTGTGTGTGTAAACAGTGTCGCCGATAATGGCCTCTGTCTTTTTATTTTTCTCATCCGGTCAGCTCCGCCGTCCCTGATAATGGGTGACACCTCGGCGCGTGATATCAGGGTCCTGTACCCCGTCTTGTGTGGGGAAGAAGCCAGGCAGCCCCTATCCCCTGCCAATGCTGCACCGCACCTGGCGGTGGCAGGGTCAGGCGCCTACGACGTGGGGAGGTCAGAGCGATGCATCTCTGCTGACGTGGGCGGCCAGGTCGTGGATGGCGCTGCGTCGGAGCGACCCGCGACCGTGCACGGGGCTGCGCCATCCATGCTATATGGGCGGAGTGTCAGCGCGACTCGACCGCGACCCGCCCGGCCCTCACTGCCTCC
>NC_009417.2:724003-822713 GCF_000002875.2 Leishmania infantum JPCM5
TTTCCTTTGTTACGTAAGTCGCGCTTCCCTTTCGTTTTATATTTTATTACCACCTTTGCCGTCCCCACCAAGCCTTTTTCACTCATCCTAACCCTTGCCCCTTCCTTTGGAGTTTCCCCTCCCCTGGCGTACGGGTTCACCTCCTCCCCCCTCACGGGCTCTATTTTTCGGAGCTCGTATGTGCGCATCTTTTGTTTGTTTGGGGAGAGGGGGCGGGCCCTTTCTTGCTTTCTTCCTCCTCACTACTTTTGCCCCTGACTTGCTCTTCTCCCTCATGCACGCCCGCTGATTTCCGTAACCCAGCTCTCTGCCGTTCTGCACTTCTTTGCATGCTTGGAAGGCGTGCCACAAGAAGGAACCATGGCGGGACGACCACAAAGCGATAATGATGATGATGAGGAGTGGGTCAACGTGCTCTCCGCCATTCCCCGTGACATGCTTCACCAGGCACTTATCCTTTCGCTGCTTTGAGCTTCGTGTTTCAGACCTTCGAGGAGTCGCGTCATCGTGCGCGTTTCGCTTTGCCTCCACCTACACTCTTGCCTGTCCACTGCGACAGGGGATCCCCTCTCGGGGTGACGGGCAAAGAGGGGGGATGCGTAAGTCTACCTACTCGTGCGGAGTGTTACTGCGTGATGACTCGAACACAGCAGAGCTCTCATGGTTAGCGTTGCCAGCGCTAGAGGTTTTGGGAGCGCGAGTGTAGGGGTACGAGATCGGTATATTCTGCCACGGAAATCGGAAACTCGCCCGAGAGGAAGAGTTGGGAACACGTGGATTGGAATGCGTCATGCTGATCTTTCCACTCGATTCCTTCTCTTCGTTTATTCAGTTTGGCGGGCCGTTCGTTGTCGATCTTGGGCGTATCCATTGTCGGCGTCATTTTTTTTTCGCTGCTGAGTTCGCTCGTATTGCGCTTGCTGAGCGTGCACGTGTCGCGCGCACGTGGCCGATAACGTATCACAAGAAAATGAAGTAGCACTGCAGGATAGATGGAGCGTGTAGCGAGCGCGGTGTAGGTGAGTAGCGGCGTTTTTGAGTCGGGGAAAAAAAGGAGCGCGGAAAGCGGGCGCAAAGCTCGCTGCCTGAACGGCGACTTGAGGGAGCAACGAGAAGCGGTGAGGGGGGAGGAGGGAAGGGTGCACTGGCGTGCTTCTATCTGCACGCCAGTGCCCACATACACACACGGGAGCAGACAAGTAGCGAGCGAAAGCAAGCAAAAGGAAGAACCGCAAAGAAGTGAAGGGGAAAAAACAAAGGGAGCCGGCGAAGAGGGCGTGTAAGGAAGGGAGGCAGCAACACCTGCAGACCAACACGGTGCCACGTAGTATGGCACTGCCGCAACATACCGGAGGTGCCTTTTCGATGTCGCTCTCTTTTCCCTTTTCATAGTGCAGGGCGCACGCGTGCGCGGGCTATGGAAGAGGAGGCACAGCGGGAGATGATCTGTAAGGGCAGTGCCACAGCGCGTGTCTGCTGTGGAACCATTCTTCTCTTTGTCTTGCGTGAGTGAAAAGCAAGAATGAAACGAGTGCCGTGGAAGCTCAGCGCAGCAGACCTCATCCACCCATGCATCCTTCTCTTCGGGTGTCTTGTTGCACACAGCTTTTCCACTGTGGCGATCACCCCTTCTCCTTTATTCCTTTACCTTCTACGTGAGAGTCAATCTGCCTCGGTGCTGGAGGACGGCACCAACGCTTGGAGGGGGCCAGTGGGTGGGGTGCAGACGCCCCACTAACAAAAAATTCGCTGCAGCTGCGGAACGTGCGCTCACACAAGGCATGCTGGTGGTGGCACCCCGGGGATAGCGACAACTCAAGCACAACCGCAACTGCCCCTCTTTGTTTCTGGTATTGATATTTTCACTCATCACATACGCAAAGATGCTCCGCGTATCTGCCGTATTACGCGATAGGGTGGCGCCGCAGTCTCTGCGCACGTTGGCGCACGATCTCCTTAAGGCCCAGCATGCATCAGGACGTACGCTCATGTCCGTCATGGGGCCAAAGTGCTACACGGCTCGAGGTACGCTTCTCATGGTCTGTGCGAATCTGCTGTGCTTCACCACGTACTGCCTCATGGTGAACTGGATTTACGAGGGTTACGTCGACTTGTGGTATGGTGTGTATGGCTTGGAAGACGATGCTGATGACAACGATGATTGAGATTGTAGGAAGGGCTCCGGGAATTGAGGTAAGGGCAAAACGAACGCTCCTGACACCTTCCACGGGGAGAGGAGGAGTGGGGACATATGCGGCTCTCTACAGCTCTCCATCTTTTTTTTTTCACCCACTGCCGCTCTTAGCTCGGTTACCGCGTGCACTATGCAGGGATTATCTTGTGCCTCTCTGTCTTTCCTATTTTTCTCTTGGCACTGCAGCTGCCTGTACAGTGGTCTTCCCTTTTGGTCTCAAATGTGTGTTATGCTGCGCATTTGCGTCTATCTTCCCTTGCTTCCCATAAGCCACTATGCACATGCATCAGCGCTTCCGTGGTACGACTTTAAGATTGCACTGCCTGTGCTTTTGTGTCGGTTGGAGGAAGGAGGTGAGGGATACATCTGCGTGTGTGCTCTGGCACGCATTAGAAGAAGAAAAAAAAACAGCAGAAACGCAGCGTGCTTGAGGGAGCTCTCTTTTCGTTTTCTTCAGCTTTATGAGAAGGAGCCCGGAAACGGTGCAGCTCACGTCTCTTTTTCTCTCAATGTGCGCATGCTCCGAGGCAGCGGTAGTGCTGTGCCCATTACTCTTCACACTGCCGCAGACGCATCCGAGTTAAGAGAGGGTGTATAAAACCGCAAAGAAGACAACGGTGGATCCTCCTGGGCCTTCTGCCAGTGCGCTCCGTGTGCAACGGAGCGGGGCACGCTCGTTGCTCTTTCTCTGTGCGCAACGTATACTGCATCCTATGCTCTTTCCTTTTCTTCCTGCTTCGTTCTCAGTCCATGAGAACACATACGCAGTGCCACGAAAGGAGAAAAACAGAGTAACAGACAGAAAGGCTATTCAAAGCAGACGTATACGCAATTACAGGGAGCGTCAACGACGCGCACATCACGCAGCGCGCCTTCTTCTGTCCCCCTTGTAGCCAACACAAGATCCGACTTTGTGGTAATACTCGACAAGCTTCTCTTGCGTTTCCACTCTCATTACCGCCTCTTTTGTGTATTTCTGTAAAGGCGGGTAACGCAGGCGGTTGGCCAAAATATACCAAGAGAGGCTTCTGCTTTTTCCTTTTTTTTCTTGCATTGACTCTTCTTGCTCAGCTGGTCATGGGATCTACCACCGGTGCGGACAAGACCATCAAGGTCCTCCTCATCGGCGACAGCGGTGTGGGTAAGTCCTCCCTGCTGCTCTCCTTCACCACTGGGGCCTTTGATGAGAATATTTCGTCGACCATCGGCATCGATTTCAAGGTGAAGAAGGTGGACGTCGTAGATGCCCACACAGGCGGCAAAACTACCGTGAACCTGCAGCTATGGGATACGGCAGGACAGGAGCGCTTCCGTACCTTGACCAGCTCATACTATCGTGGTGCACAGGCTGTTGTACTCGTCTACGATGTTAACGATCCGCAGTCTTTCCACGGTCTCAAGAAGTGGCTTGATGAAGCGAATAGCTACTGCCGCCGTGACGAGGCGGAGAGCAGTAGCATGGTGTTCCTGCTGATCGGCAACAAGACGGACCTGTGCCCTGATGAGAACTACATGCCGCTGCCCTGCTCGACAGCGCAAGGGTTTGCCCAGCAGAACAACATGCTTTTCGCCCTCACCTCTGCTAAGACAAGGATTGGGGTGGCGCAGGCATTTGACGAGGTGGCGCGTAGTGTGTATGATAAGTTGCAGGACTTGGAGCAGTACGAGCGACGTCGGATCACGAACTTGAACGATGGCAGCAGCAACGGCGGTGGACAGGGCTGCTGCTAGGGCAAGCTGTACCACACCAAACTGAGAAAGGTGCGAGGAACGGTTCATAAGAGTAGAGGCAGAGCCGCGGTGTGCGGCGCATGCTTGCATCAGCCGATTCGAGTACAGGAACCCATACGCATATTTTCCAGCATGTGATGAGGGAGGCATAACTGGGTACTGAGCAGGAGCCGCAGGTGCGGCACACACAGACGAGATGTGGAAGGGGGGGGGGTGCACTCAGCTATGCGCCTCTTGGTATTCCTGACATCGTGCTTCCCCCTCATTTGTGCAGTGCCTTCTCCGTCTTTCCATTGGCTGCCTCTTTCTTTGTCTCCCTGCGGCTCAGTCCCTTTTCTGCCGCTGGTTGCCCGCCTTAAGCCAGACATAAGGCGCACGGCTGGCCCTACAGCTAGAACTTGCCTGGCCCGTCACCTTTTTTAATTCCACCACCGCCTTTCCACACCCTCCCTCACTCTGCAGAGCGTATGCGCCACGGCCTCCCTCTTCTCTTCTCCTGTCGAGACGCTTCTCCCTTTTTTTTTCGTGTTGTCTTTGCTTCACCGCGGCGTGGCTTCCCCGTGCTTCTCCTGCCTTAGCTTGCAAAGGTGTATCCGTTGCCCTGTGCATATATATGTGTGTGCGTGTGTTGCGTTTTTTCTCCCTTTTCCGTGTACGATTTACGCTGAGAGGCACGGCATTGCCTCGCTGCCTTTTTTTCCCTCTACGGTGATGAGGCTCATCCGCCCTCCCTTTCCCTTCCCCTCTGCGAGTTACAGGTCCAGCGCCGCCTTTAAGGACACGAAAACTAGACAGCATCGAGGATGAAGCTACACTCTATTCTGCCAGGAAGAGATTGGTGACGAGAGTTGCGTCCTGAGACTCGCTTCGCTCTTGGCTTCCTTGAACCGACTCGTTGTCTCCGCGCTCTCGGTCAAGCCTTCCACAGCCTCTGTGCCCACTGGTTTAAGATGGTGGCCATCCACTAGCACTGCAGTTCGAGCTCTCTCTCTCTCTTGCCTTTGCTCTCGCTTTCTCGCGCGTTACGTGCTCCCCTTATTCCCCATCTCCTCTCTCCGACGCAGGCCAGGACAAAACAGAAAAAAAAACTCGTTTGCGTAGGAGTTTTCTGAACACCTACGGCGAGAGCAATCACTGCAACGGCGACCACAACGACCTACAAAGCAGCTCCACTGGGAGGGCGGAGCCATGTCTGGCATGGATGACCGCGCGAAGCAGTTCAAGGCGGCCGCTGAGGCTCAGCTCACTGGACCCGCGTTGAAGAGGGAGATCAACACGCTGCGCCGCTTTCTTTTTCGCAACCAGGGGTGCCGCTTTACGAAGGCGGCTCAGCAGGCGCTCTACATGGCGGTCATCGCACACTACGGCAACTCAGCTGCCCATCACGCTTCTGGCTACGCAGCCGCCTGTGACACGCCGGCGACAACGGCGTTCACTGCAGGGGCTGGCTCTAGTGGGCCGACTTCGGCGTCGTGCGCAGATCCTTCGAGAGGCGCAGGTGTGCCACATCCGGCCGGCGACGAGGACAGCGACGAAGGGGACCGCGGCAACGCCGCTGATGCGACCGATGCACCGATTCTTCGCCTCCTTGACGACGCGCTCAAGATGCCCTTCACCGTTTTTACCTCTCCACAAAAGGATAAGCTGCTCAGTCTCTACTGGACCGTTCTCGGGACCGACGGCTCTGCAGGTGCGAACGCCGGCAACGGCACCAAGCCCACCCCCGCCGCCACACTCACGCTCTCACTTGTGGACATCGTAGACGCCGGCAAGAACAAGGCGCAGCTCTCCCTCTTCACCGATGGAGGTGAGGAGTATCCGCAGGAAGTGCTCGTTTCGGATGCCAGCACGCTGAAGCATCTGAGGACAGCACTTGACAATGGCAACGTCATTTCGGTGACGGTACAGGAGAACGAGACCGGCGCGTCACTTGTATCCTTTAGTGTCGACAACGAGTGAGCAAGTCATGAACAGCGCGTTGCGTTTCAGAAGTATGCTACGGAGAGGGAGGTGTTGACGTTGCTCCACATTGCGCTGGCTCGGCGTGTTTTTTTCTTTTCTGATCTGCTCGGCTTTGCCGTGCTTAATGGCGGGTGACACCTCGGCGCGTGGTACCCATGACTCTGTACACGCCCTGTGTGGGGAAGAAGCCAGGCAGCCCCTATCCCCTGCCAATGCTGCACCGCACCTGGCGGTGGCAGGGTCAGGCGCCTACGACGTGGGGAGGTCAGAGCGATGCATCGCTGCTGACGTGGGCGGCCAGGTCGTGGATGGCGCTGCGTCGGAGCGACCCGCGACCGTGCACCGGGCTGCGCCATCCATGCTATATGGGCGGAGTGTCAGCGCGACTCGACCGCGACCCGCCCGGCCCTCACTGCCTCCTGGTGTGGGGCGCCTGCGCCACGCCGAGGGATGCGCCGGGTGGCGGCCGGCATAGTGGGGGCAGCTGTGGGGCTGCGTGCGCAGAAGAGGCTGGCAGAGGCTGAGGCAGGGCCCGTGCTGAGATGGCTGCGCCGGCGCACGGCTGTGATGCGCGTGTCTCTAGCGCTGCTTCGCACCACGCGATGGGGGCCTGCGACGGGCCGGGGCTAGCGTGGCGTTGGGCTCCTGTTCTACGGCAGAATGAATGCGGTGCAAGCATCAAACAGAAACACGGCTCAGGCCTCGTGAATACAAGACGGAGGCATGCCTTTGCTTCTCTTCCCTCTCTTTGTGCCGCATGCCAAGTAGGAACACAACGGGCAGAGTGCCGCAGTTTTGGATCGGGGCGTAGAGTCTCTCTCTGTCTTTGCTGTATGCCATACACGAAAAGAAGACACCAACATCGGGGGGCGGGGGGAAGGGGAGAAGTAACGCCGACTTGTGTGCGCACGCCGCCCGCTGTTCTCTGGGCTCAACATGCGCCAGCCACGCACATTTGTGAAGCTTATGTGCGGCCCACGTCCCCCTTGTTCCGATACCCTTCCAGGCACTTTCAGTGCTGCCCATCCTCGAGCTTCTTCGCTCCTTCTCCCCGCTGAGCCTCTGTTCTGCCTGCTGGCTTGCTGCCCTACTCGATAGCATCTCTTTTCGTTCACCGGCGCGCGTTCCCCCAGTCGCATCTGAGAGCAGACGAAATATACGTAAGAAAAGGGAGCGCGCAAGCGCACGGAAACACCCAAAGCGCATCGGTGCGGGGATGGGCTCTTCGTGGATCTCCTTCGTCCCCACCCCCGCTTCTTCTTTCCTCAACTCTCTCTCTCTCTCTCTTTGAGGAGGTTTGATTGTTGCTGTCGGGATCCGTTGGCTCGCATTCCCCGCTGCTGCTGCTGCTGCTTCTCTTTTATCGCCTCTCCTTGCGTGCACGATTTCGTGCGTCTGTGTGAGAGGAAGCGAGTATCTGCGCAGCAGCTGACGGAGAAGGGAGTTCACGAAAAGAGGTTGGTAGACCGAGAGAGCAAGGAGGTGGACAGTAAGAAGGTTTCCGAGTACTACTCCTGGCACACCCATCACTCTGCACACAAGTATAGGCCAATACACAGAGACCCTTTTAAGTAGACATATACGCGCCCTTCTCTGCGCGTTCTCTAGGTCGGCGGCGGGGTAGCGTATCCACCCTCATTAATGTCTTTAGTCTTTGCTTTATTCGCATCTCTACCTTCTGGCCGCCTTTTCACCGCGACACCATGGCCGTTGTGTCGAAGCTGACGTCGAGTCGCTTTCTTGGCTTCTACGCCGTGCAGCTGCTCTGCCTCGCTGCGGTGGCTCGCATTCTCGATGCCGTGGTGCTCCGGCGACGCGGTGCAAGCGGCAGCACAAAGCACCGCTCTCGCCGCTTCTCTCCGTCGCGCGTCGGTGGCAGCAGCGAGGATGTCACAATCAAGATGGATCGCATCTTCTGGGGGCGCCTCCTCTCTCTTCTCCGACTGTGCATTCCTCATTTCGTATCCGTCGAATCCGGGGGTGTGCTGCTCTTGCTGACCCTCTTTTACCTGCGCACCCACCTGACATTGCTGTTTGCAAGGGTTGTCGGGCGCAATGGCCGGTACCTCGTGGAGCGCAACACGAAGGCGTTTATTTCTAGCGTGGCGGACATCGGCTTGCTCGCCATCCCGGGAACGATTCTGCAAATCGGGGTGCAATACGTGAAGATAATGACGCAGCAGCGGCTGCGAGACAACTTGCAGGCGGCTCTTCACAAAGAGTACCTCAAAGGGAACGCGATCTACATGATCGCTACGCAGAGCGCCTTCATAGATAACACCGATCACCGTCTCACGCAGGAGACAGATCAGTTCTGCAAGGGCGTTGCTGGAGTATTCCGCGCCCTATTTAAACCGATTCTGGACGTTGTGACGCTTCTGATGGAGCTCTCGAGGCACGGAGGCCTTGCTCCCCCTGCTTTCTTAATCTCCTACTACCTGCTCGTTGCGACGTGCATGTCGGTGCTGCTGCCCAACTTTGGTCAGCTGGTGGCGACGAGTCAACAGAAGGAAGGCAACCTGCGCACGAAGCACCACCAGCTCATCTCGCACGCGGAGGAGATCGCTTTCTACAACGGCGAGGAGATCGAGCGCGAGCACGCGGGACGCCTGCTGGGCTCCCTCATCCGCCACGAGTACAAGATCAAGCGCACCAAGTGGCTGACCGGGTGCAGTGACAGCCTGTTCATCAAGTACGGTGCCAGCTTGGTCGGGTACCTTGTGTGCAGTCTTGTCGTTGTCGACCAGTTCCACCTCATGACCAAGGGTGATCTTACTCAGCTGTACCTCCAAAATGTGCAGCTGTACGTGCCCTTTTCCGCAGCGATTGGGCGGATGCTTCTCATGCACAAGCAAATAGGCGCGTTGTGCGGCAGCGTTCACCGCATTGGCGAGCTGCGCGAGAGACTGGAGCGCATCAACATGTTGAATGTGCGTGGTGAAGGGGCCAACGTCGTCTACTCGAATGATTTGGTGCAATGGAGGGACGTGGATATCGTCAGTCCGGCTGGCATGAGTCTTCTGCATGATTTTAACCTCACTGTCACCCCTGGGAAGCACACGCTGATCATGGGCAGCAACGGCTCCGGCAAGACGGCACTGATGCGCGTGCTTAGTGGGCTATGGCCGGTTGCCAAGGGCAGCGTGACCCTCCCAACGGCCCCCGAGTCGCTCATGTGCCTGCCGCAGCGTACGTACCTCCCACCTGGCTCGCTGCGTGCGCTGCTTACATACCCGCACGTTACAGAGGACGCCCGCGACGGCAAGCCTGAGCAAGCTTTCGTGTCGGATGAGGTTATCATGTCCGCGGCGATGTCGTTTGGCCTCAACCCCATGATGGATCGGGAAGGTGGCTTGGATGCCTCCGAGAACTGGGAGGAAGTGTTGTCGGGTGGGGAGCGTCAGCGTGTGGCCCTGGTGCGCGTCCTGTTGCACCGCCCGCAATTCGCATTCCTCGATGAGTGCACGAGCGCAATTTCCCAGGATGAAGAGCCCTTCTTCTACAGATTACTGCAGAAGGCAGGTGTGACGCTGATCACGGTATCACATCATGAGACACTGCGCAAGCTGCACCGCGTCGTCGTCTCCTTGGACGGAGAAGGCGGCTGTCAGGTCAGCGAACAGTAAAGAGGGCGGGCGAGTGAGAGAGAAGACAAATTGAGTGGATTGTTCGCCTCTCTTGTTTTGGGGCTGTGCTGGGTGCAGCTGAAGCGCGGATTTCTTTTGCAACTCAAGGTCGTCCCAACAACGGACTCTTGGGGCGCTGATGTTGCACCTCTGAAAGACACACGCACACGAGGAGGTATTCTTTCCTTTCCGGCGGCGACGACGACGGAAGACAAACAAGCGCAAAAGTAACCGAAAACGTGGAAGCAGAGCTGATGACGCTTTCGTTGTTCTTTTTTGTCCTTTCTCCTTTTCGCCTTTGCGCCCTCCCTCTCCTTCTTCGACTCATGCACGCTGCCGTCCTTTTAAAAGAAAAACGCACCTTTACCTGCGAACACGCATTTTGCATATGCATATATATATATATATGTTTATGTATGTATTTGCTATCATTTGGAAATGTCCTGTTCGGTGTCTGTCTGTGCGCTGGTGTCTGCTTATGCGTGTTCTCTTGTTTTTCTTTCTCTGCCACACCTCCAATGCTTCCTCCGCTTCCTTTATCATGTGCATACACACATCAGTGGGCGCCTTTTCTTTTTCGTGGTTCCCTTCTCGTAGCATCCGCCTGCTAAAGGGTTGAACGTGGGAGAGGAGTCCTTGAGGGGTGTGTGGCGCTCGTACAAAATGTACAAGAACGACATTTTAAAGAAGAGGGCAACTCTTCTAGCGTGCGCAGCTGTACTGTGCGACAGCACCATATGCGGGCGCTGGGGTCTTCTGCGCTTCCATGTCTTTGAGGGTGTACGCTCTGTGTGCTCGCGTTTGCGTGCATACGTGTTTTTCTCTTCCTTCAGCCATTTTTTTTGGGTTTCGCTAGACGGGGCCGATAATGTGCCAGTGGTGTTCTTATATATATTATTCTAAGTTTGCTGTGCTGTTGTTTTTAATATCGGCCTCTGCCCACCTCTGCCTGTGCCTTTCTCTCGGAGTCGCAAAAGATTTGCCCTTGCGCGCTTCCGGCACTGCAACACCTAACCGACTGTGGAGGAGAGGGGATGTATTGGATGTCTGGTGTGCGTAGGCGTATGTGTCTTGCTCTTTTTCAGCATTTTGGAGTGTGCACTGGTGTATGCTAGCGTTGTCGACCTGTTTTTTTTTTCTTTATTGGTGAGGTGTGGTGTCTACATGTGTATGAAGGAGGCAGGGAGCTGAAAGTGCGAGTGCGCAGGAGTAGGTGCAGGTGTATAAGGCGACGCACAGGCCTTCACGAACCGTCTTTCCCCATCGCGTTCTCTCTGGGCTACATAGACTGCTGGCTCCCACGTCCCCTTTCTCTCTCTCTGCCTGTGTGTGCCGTGCGTGTATGTTTAGATTTGCATGTGCTGATTCTCACTCCCCCGTACAGTTGTTTGTCTTTGAGTCTGGGGTGCGCCGCGTTCGCACACGCGCATGTCAGCTGCGTGTATCTCCAAAGGGGTGGAAAAAATGTACCCTGTGCTGCCCGGACCTCTGCCTCCCCCAAAAGAGGGAGCCTTGAGTGCGAAGTGGGTGTTGGATTTGTATATAAGGGTTCCCTCAGTGTTAATAACGGCTTAATGAATGAAAAAGAGCGTAAGTCGTGATGCGCGTAGTCAAGCCACCATTGCCTACGCACGGTGGTCACCGGCACCGCTTTGGTGTATCACTGTTCTCGGCCTCGACCAGCGTCGCACATCTGCGGGAGCGGTGCATGGACGCCCGGAGGCCGCCTTTAGCCTTCTCTGCGGCAGGCAGTCTTTAGCGCTCCACCCGGCAACGGCAAGTATGATATCGTCTAGGGTGTTGTCAAAAGCCTGCTCCCCTTGCTGTGCCGCTCCGTGCCATCGTTTTCTATCGATCTCGCTCGCCTTCCTCTTACCACACGGTTGCTGCTCTTCCTCCAACTGCCATCACATCGTCTCTCTCACACAGCCATGTGCGACCGTTGCACGTATCTGTGAAAGAGATAACATCGTTGCCGCGAGAGAGCCCGCGTTCGGCTGCTCTCTTCTTTGCTTTCCGACTGCAATCCTCCTCGCAGAGGACGGCCACACCTGCTCCACGCTGTATTACTGATCGTCTTCGTGAAGAAGGCCAGCTCACCGTCTATACTGTTCTCTCTTCCACTTCTTATGTTCTCTGTCTGACACCCCCGGCTTCCACAGAGATCTGCGTGCCCGGCTTTCCACCGCGACGCACCACTCACCCTCTTCCCTCGAATAACTGAGTATAACCTCTTTTATCCCGTTTCTTCGCCAGACCATCATGACGTCCGTGTACAACTTCAAGGCAATCACCGTCGTCCCGACGTACAAGGACTTCATGGACATTGTCCTGTCCAAGACGCAGCGCAAGACGCCGACGGTGGTGCACAAGGGCTACCACATCTCCCGCATTCGCCAGTTCTACATGCGCAAGGTCAAGTTCACGCAGAAGACCATCAATGAGAAGCTCACCTACATCCTTCAGGAGTTCCCGCGCATGGATGACGTTCACCCCTTCTACGGCGATCTCATGCACGTCCTATACGACCGCGATCACTACAAGGTGGCGCTGGGTCAGGTGGGCGCGGTTCGCCACATGGTGGACAACATTGGTCGCGATTACGTGCGTCTGCTCAAGTACGGCGACTCTCTCTACCGCTGCAAGCAGCTGAAGCGCGCTGCCCTCGGCCGCATGGCGACGGCGTGCAAGAAGCTCAATAGCGCGCTCGCCTACTTAGAGAAGGTGCGTCAGCACATGTCTCGCCTCCCCTCCATCGACCCGAACGCGCGCACGCTGCTCGTGACGGGCTTCCCGAACGTGGGCAAGTCCAGCTTTATGAACAAGGTCACGCGCGCTGATGTGGAGGTGCAGCCGTATGCCTTCACCACCAAGTCGCTCTTTGTCGGTCACACGGACTACAAGTACACTACGTGGCAGGTGATTGACACCCCTGGCATCCTAGACCACTCTCTGGAGGAGCGCAACGTCATCGAGATGCAGGCGATCACCGCACTGGCTCACCTCCGTGCCTGCATCCTCTTCTTCATGGACCTGAGCGGCCAGTGCGGCTACTCCGTTGAGCAGCAGGTCTCTCTCTTTAAATCTGTTGGCCCTCTGTTCACTGGGAAGCCGGTTGTCGTCGTCTTCAACAAGTGCGACGTGTGCACCATCGACGATGTCTCGCCGGCGGAACAGGAGCTTATCATGGACGCCATTCAGGAGGCGGACGCAAAGTGGATTACGACTAGCACACTCACGGACGTCGGCGTCGGCGACCTCAAGACCGTCGCCTGCGACATGCTTCTCGCCCACCGCTCGGAGCAGAAAGAGGGCTCTGGCCGCTACCAGGCGATTCAGAACCGCCTCTACTGTGCCACTCCAAAGCAGCGCGATGAGCTGGAGCGCCCCGCCTTTGTGCCGGCGTCGGTGCTGCAGGAGCGCGCCACGGGCGAGCCGCCGAGGCAGCGCCGCAAGACAGAGCGCGACTACGAGTGGGAGAATGGCGGTCCGGGCCAGTATCAGAGGAACGAGCGCAAGACATGGGATCTGGAGAACCCGGAGTGGGTCGACGATATCATTCCCGACATCATGGATGGCCACAACATCTACGACAATATTGACCCTGACATCCACCAGCGCCTGCTAGAGCTAGAGGCGGAGGAGGAGGCGCGGCTGGAAGATCTTGAGCTGGAGGCGTCCCGCAAGCACGAGCAGTACACACTGGACAGCGATACACTTGAGGCGGTGAAGTTCATTAAGGACAAGATAAAGGTGCTGAAGATGGAGCGCGCCATGAAGAATCCTGCCATCCGGCGTACGCACAGCCAGGCGATGGCCATCGACAAGTTCAACAAACGCACCGGCAGTCAGGACGCCAGGGCGAAGTCCATCGCGGACGGCAGCGGCGAGGTGCCTACTCGCAAGCGTGGCCGTTCCATGTCTGTCGCGCAGGAGGCACTGATCCGCGACCGCTCCAGCTCTGCCCACGTTAGCACCAAGACGACTCGTAGCATTAGCGGCACATGTGCTAGTCGTGAACGCAGCATGAGCGTCAACCGCGGCGACGGCTACCGTGATGTGAACGAGAAGCTGCGCGCCGTGAAGCTGAGCAAAGTAAAGGCACGTCCGCTGGCCCGCCAGGCACGGAAGGGCGAGGGCGACCACCACATTCCGAACCTCCGCCCTATGCATTTGTTCACGGGTAAGGTGAAGAGCAACGGCGCTCGCGACCGGCGTTAAGCGTGCGGGGTGCGACTGCTGAGGTGAGATAGATGGCAACACAGGGAGGGGGAGGTGACGAGGCGGTGACGTGATTATCTCTGCAGCGAGCATCATGGATGGCCACACCATTAGTGCCGTGATGCTTCTCCTTTCCTCGCACTGGCTGTACCTCATTCACCGTTCTACTTAGTCTTTATTGCACCGCTGTCCCACGCTTCCCCCCTCGCTTACCGGTGCTAGCCTGACGAGCGGCCCTCATCGACTTCGTTCCCTTTCGCCTCCTTTTTTTTCGGTTGTGCTTCTTTCGTTTCTTATCTGCTGTTTGTACTGTTGCCCTTTCTCTTGTTCCCTCCTCACCGCTTCCCTGTGCCCCCATTCTCTGGCGCACAACTCGTTCTCTCTATTGCTCTCTCGTGGATTTCGCTGCTGACATGTACGCGCCACGCTCATTTCGATTCTCTTTGGCACCTGCTTGCCGCTTGAGAAGCGAGGAAGGAAGGAGAGCGGACGAAGGGGGGGGGCGGGAAGGGAACGCAACATTGTGGGGATTTGGGGAGGTGAAAGAAGGGGAGGGGGACGATACTCCACTTCGTTGAGGGAGACGCGCATTTGTACATGTACGTGTGGCACTTGCGTTTTCTCTCCTTTTTTTTTATGCTTGTGTGTGTGCGTGTGTGTGGTGGTGGTGGTGGGGATGTTGTTGTCCCTTCCCCTGTGCTTTCGTGGTGAAAGCGCTGTTGGCTCGCACCGATGAAAGGCGACGGCCTCGCCGTCAGCGGCGCATTAAAGGCGAAGAAAGGGCTGATTTCTCTCTGCCCCACTCGAATAACACCGACGTAACTTTTTTTTTTATACTTTGCCTTCCGTTTTCTTCGTGTTTCCGCGCGTATGTGTTAGCGCAATGTATGCGCTCCCATTGCTTCATGCGTTCACGGCAAGGCAGAAGGGAGCCGAATAATGGCATCAACAGCTCAGTACTAGCAGGCACATACGCACTCACGCACCCACAGGTGGAAGCGGGGACGATGCGGAAGCATGAGGCTCGGAAGCCGCCTTTTCTTCTTGTTTCTTTCTTTTTGTTTGTTCATTTTAAGTCATGTAATGCACACTCTCGAGGCGATTTTCTGTGCGTAACCGTGGGCGTACGAACAACGCAAGGAAAGCTGTGTAAGCACTTTAAATGCAAAAAAAAAACAATAATGCAGCAACGGGACATGGAGAGGAGCACGCACACACGCGGCCGGGCCGACAGCTGTTTCCCTACTAGCGTACATGCTCAGGACCTAAAATGTGTGCTGGTTGGCTGGACAGGTGTGCGTACGGCAACGCCGGCCCCTCACCCTCTCTCCCTCCCAAGTAAAACACCTCCCCTTGCAGCTTTGCTGCTGCTGGTAGAGAGGCACCTCTTGTCTGGGTAGATGAACGAAGCGAGGCCGGTGGGCGCTGAGGGCAGGCATGGGGGCGTTTCGCCGCCCTTTATCATTTTTTTTTTTCGTTCTGTCTAAACTCAACTTTGGTCGCGCAGGCGTCGGCCAGCTTACCGATGTCACCCTCCCCCCTCTACCTATCGCTCCCCTTCTCCTCCGACGCCCTTCTCCGTTTCTACACTCGCTGTTTTCCGTACGCGCTCAGGCGAATCAGCGGTTGTCACGTGCTTCTGTCTACTGCCTCCGCGACACGGTGAAGGAGAGCACGAAGCACAAAGAGGAAGGCACACGCTTCAGAGAAAACGAATCAACGCCAGGCGAACGCAGCATCGCATTAGGAGTCTTGCCCGTCGCTTGTTGTCACTGATTCGCGTTTATTATTTCACACTCCGCATGCATTCTGGTGCTGCCTCAGCGAAGGTGATTGCATGCGAGAAGCCTTTGTGTGAGAGCTAACGCTTCCTTTTTCTGCTGTTTTTTATGGTGTGCTCCACTGCCACCGCCTCCACATCACTATACTGTCCCCTCATGCTCACCACAGAATCATGTCGGAGGATCTCGATAGTTGGGATGCCTACCGCCTCTTCTGCATATCTGCAGCCGCCGCCGACGGCGACGAGGGCGAGCTGCAGGATCGCCTCGGGATCGTGGAAGAATATCTGACCGAGTACGAGGGGCTGTGCCGCGTGTTTCACAAGGCGCAGCGCACCACGCACGCGCAGGAAATCCGCCGGCTACTCGCAGACGAAGCAGAGGAGAGAAGATTTTTGAAAGAAGACGCCGACTCGCTGCCGTGGAAGCTCTTTATCGATATGTCCTTTGCATGTGCGCAGGAGCTGGTGGTAGAGCACGAGACGAAGATGCGCCACGGTATTGTGGTCGCGTACACCGCGTCCTTCACGGAACTGCTCTTCCCTTATGAGACGCTGCAGCGAATGCGGCTCACATGGGAAGCACTCGACTCACTGGCACTGAAGGCGTGCATTGTTGGCCGATACGGTGTCCGCGAAGGCCAGCTGGCCCGTACCAGCATCCCGGGGTATACAGCTGACTCAACATTTCCACCCTCTGCACGTGCGGCAGCAGCAGCTGGTACGGTGCGCAGTCTTCTCGCGGAAGAGCATCAGGAGCGCCAAGAGATAATAGAGGCACGTGGGCAGCACGTTGCAGCCGCCCTACTTCTCCTGGCCTCTAGCGAGAAGTTCCGTAGTTTCGCCTCTGCCTCGGTGTGTGGCATGAGGCTCTTGCCACAGCTTAGGAGCAATCTTGCATCGACAGCACGCCAGGCGCTAGACAACAGTGCAACCCGCATCCAGTCCGCATACCGAGGCTATCGTGTGCGTGCCATGCGCGCTAGGTCATGATAACGGCGAGAGACACGAGCAGGGCTATTGCTTGGTTCTCCTCTCTCACTCTGTCTGAGGGACATTCTCTCTCGAGTAGCGCCTTCGTCCCGTGCCTTGCACACACGCATCATACATATATATATATATAGTTTTTGGTCTATGCGCTGTGAAGCACTTTTCCGCCTTCTAAAGAGAGGCGTGCATATGCGCGGGCGTCAGTGATGTACAAGAAGGTGTTGTCTTCATTGTCTTGCTTGTATTTTTTTTTTTCGTTATTTGGTGCCTCCGCCTGCGTGAGAGAAGTCGGCCTATTTTTTGTTTCTCTTCCCTCGCTGCCGCTGCAACGCAGAGACAGCCGCGGTGAGCACATGGAAGACGCAGAAGGAAAAGCGAATGCACAGGTACACGCATCCTCTACGGCGTCATTTTGGGCACAGAGGCGCACCTGTTCTGCATAGGAGGTTGCGGAGGAGAGAGTGAGGCATGTGCTCCCCCTGCGCTATGTTTGATCCACGCCCTTCTCTTGAGCACTCGTGCAGGCGGCCAGAGGTGCTGGGCTACCCGCGTGCCGACATCTTTCGAGCCTGCACAGCTGCACAAACACCATCAAGCTGTCGCACACGGTGTCCCTGAAAAGTGCCTTCGGCCAGCGGCTTCTCTCTTGTCCTTGCTGACGCAGCGTGTTTGTCGCCGCCCCTCCTACTCGCTTTCGATTCTGCTCGGCCACATCTCTCAGCGTCTTCTCTTTGTCTCCTTACCACCCTCGTAGCAACGCTCGTCTTCTCCACACAAAGAGGCGAAGGAGTAAAAGACGGAGCCGACTAGACCAACGCGCCCGCGTCTTTCCACAAGAACTGACCCGTAACGCACTTCATTAAGCGCCGCGGATAATGGCGACTCTCAAGGACGGCCGCTTTCTGTTCATCCATGCGGATCGACACAATCTACTCCTGGAGCAACCCGTGAAGGCGGTGGCTGTTTCTCCATCGTCGAACACGACCGCGACAGCCGCAGCTGCCAAAGGCGGCGCGGCGGCGGCATCGTTACCTGCCTCTTCTGCCACTTTTCAACTTTTATACGGCGGAGTTGTGCACGCCTTCGCGTTGAATGCCACGCAGTCCCACATTGCGATGGTTTGCCCAGCCGGTAGTGCGGCAGCCGCGTCGGCCGCGGCCGGCCATCTTCGCGGCGACGGCCCAAGCACGGTGCTGCGACTCTTCTCCTTTACCCGTGGCGAGGTGGGCGAGCTGATCGACGAGCTTGTGACCGCAGAGGCGTGCGGCGTGATATGGGTAGGAAATCGACACCTCGCGCTGGACGTGCGCCGATCCAGTGAATGCGTCCATAGCGAGGCACCCCCTTCGTCCTCATCCTCTTCACTGTCGTCGGCTCCTGCGACGTCTACCATCTTGATCGAAGTCACCAAAACACCGGAGAAGTTGAAATATGTGCGGCAGGACCAGGCGGCGGCATCGCCGGTGTCTGTCCTGGGGTCCGTTCTCTGCGAAATACGCGTCGTCAAGCAGAGCCTTCGCTTCTGGGACTTGCAGAGGGAAAAGGTGATGCACGAGTGCGTATTGCCGAACCGCCGTCTCCGTCAGGGTAAGACCCGCGTGGCGGCCGCAGCGTGCAGCGACGGTCCGTTTGTGCTAGTGGTGAACGATGACTGGACGGTGCATGGCTTTCACGTGAGCAGGCGCTCCGTGCGAGAGCTGAAGCCGATGCTGTCACAGTTCGAGTCGCAATCAGTCAACGTCACCAACAACCGCGGCGGAAACGCGAAGGTGAGCGAGGCGAACAGCGAGGGCCAGGAGGTGGCGGTGGCAGGAGAAGGGGAGGAGCCTCCTATGTCGCCCCAGCCTGCCAAGAGCTCGGCACTCTCCCACAAACTCGCGCGCCCTCGCCTCTTCGCCCGTGCAATCAGCGACACGCAAGTGCTTCTGGCCCTCCAGGGATCCTCAACTATTTTGCAGTGCGCCTGCGAGCCGAAAGGCAGCCGCGATGAGGAATGGACTGTGGTCGCCAAGATGCGTTTGCCGCGGCGACTGCAGGCGACGTGCGAGGTGGTCGGACTCTCCCCTCGAGGGTGCCTCGTCCGTCAGTACGAACTAGCGGAGCGCAGCGCGCAGAGCTCGACAGCGACCGCTCCGTCAGACACACGGACGGGGGCGTCTGCGAACGGCCAGAAGACCGTCGCCTACTTTGTGGTACCCCTGGAAATGAAAGCGACTGGCAAGGCCTCCGTGGAGGTGGCCGTGGGCCCACCGGCGGTGACTGCTGCTCATGGCAGCTCAGTTACTACGGAAAGCAGCGCCGCGGCGCCGAGGGAGAGCACTGCAAGTGCAAAGAACGTGGAGACGTCGGCGACATCGGAGGTGGCCTCAGAGACGTCGCGGTCGGAGGGGAAGCGAAAGCGCAAGAAGAAGTCGGCCGCCGCAGTGAACGGCGACGCATCGGCGTCTGCAACGTCTCCGGCAGCCACATCTACAAGCACCGGTGGCACAGCGAATGAGCAGGGTGACGGTAGTGACCACGGCAACGCAGACAGTCCCTTGCAATGCGCCGTTAGAAGGCTGCTTGTGCATACTGGCATCGCCGGAAAGGGCCAGTTACACGGCACCTTTGCAAAAGAATCTGCAGAGAATGCTGCAGACGCCGACGCCGCGGCTGCCGCTGCGCCTCCGGAACGCGGACGCGAATGGTACTCTGCTGATGTGCTGATGAGCGCGGGAGGTGTGCTAGTGGGCGTTGTGTTGGGTGTGGTGCTAATGCGTCGCTTCTCACTCCTATAGCTGCCGCTTAGGAGAGAGATGGCAAAGTCTGCCGGCGACAAGGGTTGCGTGCCGTGAGGGGCTGTGGACCACGGCGAACCTGCGCGAGGGGTGTGCGCGCACTTACAGACTGCTTCAAGTGCGTGTTTGCCTTTTGATGACCGCGCCCCACGGCCGCGTGTGGAAGACGCTGACGCCTAAAGATAGTTTGGGTCTCCAATAGGGACGAATGAAGCAGCAGAAGGTAGGCTTGAGGAGAGAGAGAGGACACATCGTTGGCAGAGCACTGTAGCAGAGGTGTGTTTCGAAGGCGGGCGATAAGGCCCCCCACAATGCAACAGCGATGTGTTTGTCGCTTCTTTGCACTGCCCCTTCCCCCTCCTCCTCCCGCTTTCTCGCTCCCAGACACAAGGGTGACAAGTAAGGGTGCGCCTGGTCGTACGAGCGGACGGCACTGCCGCGCTTCCCCTTCACCGTTGTCCACTCTTTTCGCACATGGCCGCGGCGGCTTCTCCGTTGCATTTCTATACTTATTCCTTCCTCTCCTCACCTTTCCTTTCTGCCTGTCTCCTTGCCCACTGCTTCTCCTGAAATCGGCAAAGGAGCCTTGATCGCTATCCACCGCCAAGCCCGCAGGTGGATCTAAGAAGCACTTAACGAGCGAAATGTCCAGCCAAGAGTCCCTCAAGGCTGCGATGCGGGAGTCGCTGGAGGCGAACGGGACGATTAGCCGCATAAAGGCCGAGCTCCGCGCCGCCATCTTCGAGCGACTCTCTGACGTCACTACCAAAGGTGATGACAGGGCTGCGGAAAACCCACCTGTGCCTCCAGAGAACATGGTAATCAATGAGCTCATCAAGGAGTACCTCACCTTCAACGGTCTAGAGCACACGCTGGCTGTCTTTCAGCTCGAGGCTCGATCGCCGGACAGCCAAGTGCCGCGTCGCGTACTCGCGTCCGAGCTGAACATGGCTGCCGCCCCGTCGTCCGTCCCGCTGCTCTACGCCATGCTTCACGAGGCACGCCTCTCGAAAGATCTGGGACATTAGACGCCGTGAGTGCGCCCCCTCCCCTCCCCACGTGAATGCAGGTTGCGCGCTCGGTCTCTTTGACCTTCCCCGCTTGCACGTGCGCCTTCTCTTCTTTCAAACAGTGGAGATGAGGATGCGGTGACTTCTGCTCTCCCATGTTGTTGTTGCTGTTTTTCTTCGTGGGATCGGGTGTGCCACTCGCTGCGTCCCGCCGTCGCCGACCAGCGGTGCTACGCAGACCTGTGCTTGTGCCTGCGTGTGCCTGTGGAGAAACAACAGAGAGAAGTGTTCATGGGATTCGTGTCTTTTCTGCACCCCTCCCTTTCCCCCCGGCGTGCTTGTCTTTTCTGGCCTCTCGTGCCGCTCCTCCACGGTGTGCTGTCTCTCTGCTAGACGACACTTCACCACCTCTGCAGTGGCGGTGGACGACGCGAGAAGAGAGGGTACGGAGAATGGAGGGAGGGCAGCGCATTGGTCGCGGGGCGAGGGATCACAAGCGACGCATGCACACCGACCCTACCGCGCTTTGGCTAATACACAGACGCCAAGGCACTTGCTCGTATGCTTGCATCGGGAACCTTCGCTCGCTTCCTCTTTCTGGCCCCTCCCCGTGCCCATCGTTGCTCACCTTCTTGCGTTGCTCTTGTGCCACACACCGCGAGCGTTGGCACCCTCCCCTTCCGCCCTGTCCTTTTTTGTTTTGTTTGTTTCCGCCCCTCCGTCTCGTCAGCTCTCATCAGCTCTCCACCCCCCCCTCCACACACACACACACGTGGGCCGCCCCTCCCTTCCGCACTCCCGCGCACTTTTTACGTTTTGCCCTCAGCAGTCGCGGCAACATTGACAATGGGCAAGGAAGACAGAATGTACGACATTCTCTTCAACATGAAGTTTGCGTCGAAGCAGATGTCGAAGAGCGCCGCCGTGTCCGAAAAGGCGGCGGAGCGGGAGAAGCTGAACGTCAAGAAAGCGTTGGAGAAGGGCAACCCCGAGGCGGCCCGTATCTACGCCGAGAACGCGATTCGCAAGCGCAACGAGGGCCTGAATTATCTCCGTCTCGCCTCCCGCCTCGACGCCGCCTCGTCGCGCATACAAACTGCCATGCAGATGAAGATGGTTACTAAGACTATGCCCACCACGGTGAAGGGCATGGACAAGATTCTCACCTCCATGGACCCCATGAAGATCGCAAAGGTGATGGACGCCTTTGAGCAGCAGGTCGGCGCGATGGACGTAAATCTGGGCACAATGGATGCTGCCTTCGAGAGCTCTTCAGCTGGCACGGTGCCGGTGGCCCAGGTAGACTCGTTGATGGAACAGCTGGCTGCGGAGAATAACATCGATCTTAGTGCGAAGCTTGGCAATGGACCGTTGGGTAGCAGCATTGCGATGCCCGCGCGAAAGCAGGATGTAGACGAAGACGACATTGCTGAGCGCCTCAAGGCGCTGCAGGCGCTGTAAGGTTAGACAGGGGTGAGTAGCCGAAGGGGTACGCATGCCTTGTGTCACAGTGAAAAAAGTTTTTTTTTCGGGTGGGCAAGCGTGACAGCGATGTATTACGTGAGTAGGCTTGTCTGTCTTCCCCATCCTCCTCATCGCGGCATCTGTGGAGCTCACTCTTTCGCATCGAATGGCGCGCAGTTCTCGTGTCGTGTGCGATTTTCTGCGCTTTCACAGAAGCGACGGCTGCCGGCGTTGTCGTCTCTCTCTCTCGAACTCCATCGCAGCTGATCCATCTCTTTTTGCCCTTCACCACGCTTGCTTCCACCACTGACAGCGGCAGAATCGCTATACGGCTTGTGTGTGCGTGTGCGTGTTCGTACGGCTGCCGCGTAGTGACCGAAGATCTGAGCGAAAGGCTAGAGGGCCAGACACACACACACACACACACACACACACACAGGCACTGACAGACGTAGAGCAACTCTTACTAGTCCACCAGAAAGTAGGCATGCCGGAGGTGCTCACGTAACGATCCACTTTCATGAGTCGGGGCGAGAAGAGGAGGAAGGTGCGGGAATGAAGCGGAGAGAGGAAGGGAGAAGTGCTCCACGGAAGCCCTTGTAGACAGTAGCACAGGCGCTCTCTCTCCTCAAGCTCCCATCTCCGTGTCTGCCTCAAAACACCGGTGGCTGCTCAGCCGCGCTTTTCCTTTCTCTTCCTCTTGCCGCTCCTCTGCCTTTGCCTTGCCGCCCTTCGTGAACAGCCCTCATATCGACTGCTAAAAGTGCCCTTCTGTTATTTGGTGCCCTGTGTGTGTGCGTTTGTGTCTCTCCTTCTCTCTATAGGTGTGCACATGTGGGTGTTTGCGTTTGTGCCAGCGTGTTCGTGTGCGTGAGTATTTTTGTTCTTTTCGCTTGCTGATGTTGTGTGTTGGTCGATCGCTTGCTGCGCCATTGGTCCTCTCTCTCGCTCTCTCTGTCTGCCCTTCCCTACCGTATCCCTTGGTCTCGCTGTGCTTCCCATTCCATGCCGGCCTACCTGCCAAGCCTCTCTGCCGGGGTGCGCCTTGCATGTGTATGTTTGTATGTATGTGTGTGCTTGTGCGCGATGCGCGCGGCATGGCGGTGTCTGCTCTTGGTACCTCAAACGGCCCTTCTTTTTCTTGCTCGCTTCGATTGTGAAATTTGTTTTCTAAGAATTCGGTGCGCATCTTCGCGCATCCCGTGCCCATCCGCACATACAATGTCACAGACGTGTCTGCGCCGTCGAACCCAGTGCATCTGTGTCGCATCAGATCTTGTGCTTAGGCGTGCGTTATATATATATATGTGTGTGCGTGTGTGTGCGCCTGGGCGTGCTACGCATTTGTGCGATGAGCGTGCCTCCTCTCTTCCCCGTCCTTGGTCGTTTCGGCGCGTTGCTATCCTTTGTTTTTTTTTGTTTCGCTCTTGCCGTTCTACTGAGCCTGGTGCGGTCTTAACATCAAAGACTGCCGCGGAACAATAGCAGCCAAACCTTGGTCCTCGCCCTCATCGCCCACAAAAAGGAGCGGAAGAGCCTGGCGGCACAGCGCCAACACGAGTCGAGAGAGCGAAGGGCTATACAAGCAGAAAGCGAAGCGGTTAAGCCTCTGCCATCGTAGGACTCCAGCGCCTCGTTGCCTTCGACGCGAAGGGTAAGGGCATTGAGGATAGCGAAGAGCACTGTGTGCTGGTGCTGAGAACATGTAGGTGGGCGGAAGGGGTGGAGAGAAGAAGTGCACTCGCAAGCTGTGTGTTCTGCTGTCGTAAGGAGTGCTGCGGGCGCGATTTACTCCTCTCCGTGTGTGCGCGTGCCCGCTTTTCTCTCTCGCTATCCATTTCAGACCTCATCCACCGCCGTCGCCGCCACCACCACCGCCCTCTCGCGAGGCGAGAGAGGTCTGCCCAGGTGCATGGCTGGCCCGTCGACTTCCATGCGATTTTTCCCGCGTCCCTCTTCTCCATCCTCCGGGTACGATTGCCATCGTTCTATTTCATTCGTGTCTTTTCCTCCATCGCGTTCACCGTGTCGACCTCGCTGATGCACCCGCACGGTGGATGCACTTCCTCTCCCATCTCTGCCACGCACTCGTGCGCAAACAAAGTGGCAGCTGTACACGGGAACAGGCACAAGGATAGGCTCACACGTGCGGCGCGTTTTTTTTTTTGCGGTTGTTGCTGTTTCCTGCTCTATTATAAGAGCGAAGCGCATCCGAGCCTCGCACAAGTGCGCGCTGAACAGCATCACCATCCAACTCAGCTCCTTATCTTCTTGAACCTAGCAAAGAAAAAAAAAACATTTTCTTTTTTTGTCTGTAATAGCGGCGACCGAAAGCGAGGCAGGCAGACAGACAGATACATCCCCGTCTTCCTCTCGTCTTCCATTTTTCGGTACGCGTGATCTGCCTCTGCTACCTTTCCTTTGGCAACTCAGTCCTGCGTCTCGAGCCTGCTCCTCAGTGCTTGAAACTCAGACCCGATGAGGCGCGGAGCGAAGCGGTCGTCGCGAGACGGGGAGGACGTCCCCGGGACACGCGCCCGCACCAAAGACGCTGAGGAGATGCGAAAGGAAGAAGCGCGTCGGCAGCGTGAGCTGGAGGAGGCGAAGCAGCAGGCGGAGCTCGAAGACGACGACAGCTGGGAAGATGACGACAGCGACGCTGAAGACATCGACGACGGCGACGGTGACGAAGAGGAAATCATTGAGGCGAGCGACGAGGACGATGATGAATACGCCGAGTTCCAGAAGGAATCGTCGGCTCACATCACAAACGGCATCAAGTCTATCTCCTTCAAGGAGGCCGGCGAGGCGGGTGCCGACGACGATGACGAGGCCGGCGGTGCTGCGGCGGTGTCAGTGTGGCGCGGCGACATTGAAGGTGCCGCCTTTGGCGAGGCGGAGGGCGGCGAGCCGATAAAGCTAGAGTTCTCCAACAAGGCCTACGATGCTTTCTTCCAGCTGCGCACCGAGTATCCGTGCCTGTCTTTTGATGTCGTGAAGGACAACAAGGACAACCACACCAAGTACCCGCTCTCCACGGTGCTGGTGTGCGGCACGCAAGCGGATCAGCAGGCCCGCAACGAGTTGCTGGTGCTCTATGTAACGAACATGTGCCGCACCAAGTACGACGTAGCCAGCGACAACGACAGCGAGGAAGACTACATCGGCGAAGAGGACGATAGCGAGGAGGACGAGGACGACGAGGCCGGCGAGGACGTGAACGCTGGCGAGCCGGTGGTGCACCACCGCGTCATCAAACACTACGGCACCGCCAACCGCGTGCGCTGCTGCCCGCAGAACAACCCTGCGAGTGGCAGTCAGCTCGTGGCCGTCTGGTCCGAAGCCGGCCACGTGCAGGTCTTCGACATCGAGTCGGAGGTGCGTGCCCTGACAGACTTCTCGAACTGGTCGAAGGAGCAGGCGCAGGTGTGGAAGCAGCAATCGGCTGGGGGGCAGAGTAAGAAGGCGCAGCCGCTGAAGTTCTGCACGCCGTCGACGTCGCACAAGACGGAGGGCTACGGACTCGACTGGAGCCCGGTGCAGGCGAGCGTCTTCGCGTCGGGTGACTGCGCCGGTTCTCTGTTCGTGTGGCAGCCCACGGACGACGGCCGGTGGAAGAGCGCAGCAAGCAGCACCGTACCTGGCGCTATGTCGATTGAGGAGATTCAGTGGAGTCCGACGCAGGCGGATGTGCTCATCACCGCCCGCGCCGGCGGCCTAGTGGAGGTGTGGGACACGCGTGACATGCGGGCCTGCAAGATTTCGTTTCAGGCGGACCCCTCCGACATCAACGTGGCTGACTGGAACCGTGCCCGGCAAGCGTCGCACCTGCTCGTGACAGGTGCCGAGAGCGGCGCCGTTGCGGTGTGGGATCTGCGGCGCATCGCCACTCCGGAGCCGATCCAGCGCATTGCACTTCACAAGAAGGCCATCACGTCCGTCGAGTTTGCGCCGCACAACGAGAGCGTCCTGTCCGTTGTCAGCGATGATGGACGCTGCACCTTGTGGGACCTGTCGCTGGAGCGGGACTTTAACGAGGAGCAGGAGGCGGTGGGCGAGCTGTTTAGCGGGAAGCTGAAGGAGTACCCCGATCAGTTGATGTTTCATCATCAGGGGCTGGTGCACCCGAAGGAGGCGCACTGGCACACGCAGGTCCCCGGCATGGTGGTGACGACGGATTACGAGGGCCTCAATCTCTTCCGCCCCATGAACTGGAAGTCCTTGATGCGTTGAGGAAAGTGGAAGTGGAAGGTGAACACGAAAAGCGTGTGAGAGAAAAGATGTGCTCTCGAGTAGTTTTCAAGCTCCACGAGATGGAATGGGGGCGGTGGTGAGGGGAGGGCCTCGCTTTCCGCGTGCTCGGCTGCCAACGAACCGCCGTCCGGCTGCGGCTACTCTTTCGAGCGTCTTCCTCGTCGCTTCCTTTCCTGCCCGCCTCTTTCTCTCTCGGGCCCCTTGTCTTCTCTACCGCCTTTTTAACGGAGAAGAATGGGATGTGTGACGGCGTGCTCTCCTCCTCTCTCCGCCCTTCTCCCCGCTCCTCTCTCCCCCCGTGCGCGTTGGTGCATGTCGGTGCGGTTTGTTGTGTCGTGGTCATGCGTGCCATGGCGCGCGAGTTGGAGACGCCAGCCATCAAGGAAGAAAAAAAAGAAAAAAGGACTAGGCGGCGGCAACGACCACTGCTAGCACAACCGGCGCCGGAGCCCAGATTTAACTGACAGACTCTCGAATAATGCGTGACGAAGCCCGCGCGTTCTAACAAACTGAAGCGAGAAGAGGAATCAAACGAAAAAGGAAAACGTTGGATGCTGTTTTCGGGGTGCTGGACGCCGACTCAATACACGCACACGCACAAATCCATGGCCTCAACTGCTTGGCCCAGCGTCTGTCGCGATCCAGAGGTGCCTAGCAAGATTGCCGCGAGTTCTGTTCTACCGCAGCAGTGAGCTCGCGCGCATATGAGTGTTGGCGCATTTCACTGCAAGATGCTCCGCCCCCGCCTCCTCCCCCTCTTCGCACAGGGACTCGTTTTTTTTTTATCGCAGCCAAAGTTGTGCGTGCGTGTGCGGTGTGACTCGCTCTTCTTCCTTTACATTCCGATGCGCACCCTTTCTCTCCTGTATTCCTCTCTTTCCTCTCTTTCCTCACGCACGCGCACACACGCACGCACGCACGCACTCTCTTTCTCTGTTTGTATGGCATACGTGTGCCTGTGCGGTCTCCTCCTGTGACACAAGATCACGCATTTCCGTGGACGGCAACCGACGCAAAAACAACAACGCACGAAGCAGGAAACACACAAGGTAGTGGACTATCGAAGCGTCTCACGTGCTTCTTGCTCTCTTGGTTACCCCCACTCGCAAGGTGCCCTTCCCATACCGACACGCGTACACGATCTCGCCAGCGCATCGATTGAATCATGAACATTCTTTTACCGCTAACGATCTTGATTGTGAGCTGGAGCCTGGACAGCACAGATCCTGATGTCCAAAAGCGAATCTTTTTCATTTTCGCCTTAGTGCACACCGCAATCATGTGCATGGCTATCTACCTCTTCTTCGAAATTTGGCGCTGTGACGACCACACCCTCCTCCAGGTCAAGGACCCCTACTCCGACAAGGAGAGTATTCAGAAGCAGTGGGAGTACGACATCGGGAAGCTGCGTGACCTGATATTGACCAATATTGGCTTCTCTGCGGGGATCAGCACGTTCTTTGCCTTGCGCTACGGCATCTACTTCCCCCTGCTGTTGCAGAGCCTTAACAATCCCAAGGCGCTTTACCACTCGGAGCTGTTCCGCATCTACGCGAAGAGGGAAAAGGCGGAGGGCGAGCTGCAGCGTCCGTGGAAGGAGACGAACACTATACCCGAGTGGGCGAAGATGCTCTGGAATCAGAGCGAGAAGGACTCCGGAAAACTGCTCGCCAGCAGCGGGCTGGCTTTGCAGAGCCCGACTGGGGGCAGCAAGGCGCTGCGCAAGCGCAGGTAGGGCTGCCGCGGAGCTGGTGGTACTCCCGTGAGAGGAATGAAAGAGGGCCTCTGTCACTGGGATTCTGGTTAGTCCTGACAGAGCTCGCTTCCACTGCTACGCCCTCTTCTTCCTCTCGTTACCGCGGGCCTGTGCCTTCCTCCTCCCTCCGTCACAACACATCGAGCAAGGTAAAACAAAAACAAAACAAAAGCAAACAAACTTATCCCGACCAAGGACAGGTGAGACCACACATACACTGGCAACCTCTGTGCAAGCGGCCGATGGGATTCAGTTGGTGGTGACTTCAGAGAGAGAGGCGGCGACCGATGGGGCGCGCTCCTTGAGAGAGGCGAATTGCGTAGCCTAGTAACGCGGAGGGAAAGTGAGGTCGTGGTGCCTCTCTTCCTCGCGCCTGTGTGTGTGTATGCACACGTCATGGACTCGCATACAGACAGTTGCGGGCACACCAACTCATGCAGCGCAGAGAAGGGAGCCTGTAGAAGCTATGCAGACATGCGCCAGAAATGGCTTTGCTCCTTTTTTCTTCCATTCTGTACCGGCTGTACCGTGTGCTGCCTCGATATATCCTTGCACGGCACTCCCTTTCTGCCCTCCATTTCTCTCTGCACCGGATCGCTCTCCGGGTTGGTTACCGCAAAGGAAAAAAGGCACGACTACACGCGCAGCCACGCACGCACGCCATTGCCACCTCCCTCTCTACATGTATTGGGCTCGTCTGTCCACGACATACGAACATCTTGACAATGCCGTTGACCAGAAACAACTGCACATTTTGCCAGTACTTTCACGCTCAGCATGACGCCGTCCGATGCTCCTGCGCCGCGTGTTGGCGTCGGCGTCGCAGTGGCGACTCCGCCAGCGCCGCTGGAAGGATTGCGCCTCCGAATTCAGTGAGTGAGGCACGGATATCGAGCCACTTTGTGACCTCCAGCCCGGCTGACGGCTCTGTAGCGACAGCTTCTGTCGCAGATGCGGAGGTGCCACCGGTAGTTGCTGAAGGACCGTGCCCGCACAGCGCCGCTCCGTACCACCACTGCCGCGGCTGCGTCCTGCCTCCGTATTTTGAACGTCAGCAGGCTCACTGGGATGGCCACGCAGTCATGTGCGCACCGAGTGCCCGCCAGAGCGCAGGGCGCAGCCGCTCTGCAACGTCTCGATATCGCCGTGGGACGAGCCGTGTCAAGGCGCCGATGCCACCTCTCCCTCAGTACGCCGCGCATGAGGTGCCAATCATGGGACCGCTGGCATCT
Organism: Leishmania infantum JPCM5; assembly: GCF_000002875.2. NCBI lineage: Eukaryota > Euglenozoa > Kinetoplastea > Trypanosomatida > Trypanosomatidae > Leishmania > Leishmania infantum. Next base: position 753,001 of record NC_009417.2, read on the forward strand.
CTCTACATAAAGTCGTAGAATGTCGCACATTGCACAGCCCTCGAGCAGCCACTCACTCCTATGCGAGCATCGTCTTGACACATACACACAGGCGAGTGTGCAAGCGGCACCGTTTTAGGCATCTCTTCAGTGTGATTGCCCTTTTCCATCGGCTGTGTACTGCCCACCCCATCCCGCTTCGGCCCCGCCATCTCAGCTGCACCGCCAATCTTTCTCTTCTTTAGACTCGAAGTGCGCAATAGACCCGATTTGGCCGTGCCTCCTCTCTCTCTCTCGCGCGCGCGTTCCTGTTCCTGCGCAAGCGCATTTGCACCACCCTCCATGCAAACCCGCCCTTGTGCTCTACACAGCGAGGATTCTCTGCACTGCCTGTGCACTGTTGTACGCCGGCAGTGGCCACCGCCGCATGTTGTACTTGCTTTACTCGTCCCGCACGCGTCTCTTCCTTCTGGGGCTCGTTCTTATTGTTTTGCTCCCTGCCGGTGCTATCCCGCCCGCACGGGAACCCCCACACAACGCTCCTTTCCCACACATGCAGAGGTACACGCACGGCGTGTTTCCGTTTTCGTGCTGACGCCACACTTTTGCTCACCCCCTCTTTATCGAGCTCGCTCTGCCGTACTTCTCTCTCCCTGCCACCAACTCCATCGTCGTGCAGTAATCATTGACGAGGAAGAACAACAACGCCAAGCAACTCCCCCCTCCCCTCCTTAAGCCGAAGGACTGTTGAACCATCGCGGCAAGATAAACGGACCCACTTGCATTTGACCGAGCGCACCCACACACGCGCCAACCAGCCGACGGAGACGCGCACATCCCTCGGCCTTTCTCTCCGGCTTTGGCAACTTGCGTGCACTTGTTGTCTCGCATCATCGTCTTCTTGGATGTCTGCAAACACACCTCAGCACCACAAGGGCCATCAAGTCGCCGCCGGAGAGACTTTCTTCTACCGTCAGCATGTGCGTCCAGGCGTAGAGACGACCTTTCGCATTCGGCTTATTTCTGGCACCGCCAACCCAGACCTCACCGACAACGTGGCCAAGTGCCTGAACGTGGACAAGTGCCGCACGGAAATCAAACGGTTTGCTAACGGGGAGCTGAACATCAAGGTGGTCGACAATGTTCGCGGTGATGACTGCTTCATCATTCAGCCGACTGCCGGCGGCTTCGACACGGACGTCAATACGGCCATGATGGAGCTGCTGCTGCTGGTGCACACTCTGAAGCTGTCTTCGGCGAAACGAATTACGGCTATCGTGCCCTACTACGCGTATAGCCGCCAGGATCGCAAGAGTGAGCCGCGTGTGCCGATCTCTGCCTCAGCGGTGGCGCAGCTGCTGCAGTGCATGGGTGTTGACCGTGTCGTGACGATGGATCTGCACTGCGGTCAGATACAGGGCTTCTTCAGGAACATCCCGGTGGACAACCTGCTCATGTTCCCCGAGTTTGCCACATACCTGATGCGGCAGCCATGGTTTGACAAGAACCAAACCGTGGTAGTCTCGCCCGATGCCGGCGGCGTGGAGCGCGCCAACGTGCTGGCCGATCGCATCGGCGCTAGCCACATTGTTACCATCCTGAAGCGTCGCAAGGAGGCCGGAAAGGTGGACTCTATGCAGACGGTCGGTAACGTCCAGGGCTACACGTGCGTCATCGTCGACGATATGGTCGACACCGCGGGCACACTGTGCAAGGCGTGCGACCTACTGAAGGAGATGGGCGCGACGCGTGTCATTGCCTGCGCGAGCCACGGCATTTTGACCGATCCGGCGTGTGACCGCATTAACGCCTGCGAGGCACTGGAAGAGTTAGTGGTCTCCGACTCGATTGATCAGCGCCTGACAACGGCGAAGTGCGATAAGCTGACCGTACTGACGACTGCACCTCTGCTGGCGCAAGCCGTGCACAGCCTCCACACGGAAGCGTCGTTGTCCTCTCTTTTTGTGAAGCTGTAGCTCCCAGCTCCGCGACACTAGAAAGAGGCGCGCCCGTGCGTGCGCCACCGTCGCTTTCACGTTCATACACCCTAACATGAAAGCGTGCAGCAGTGGAAACACGAATAAAGCCGAACGCGCCCGCCCCTCCAAACAGAGAGAACGAAAGCGGCCCGAGAGGGCGAAGCGGAACTTCTTCATCCCTTTTCCGCCCGTCCCGCACCCGTTCCTTTTTTCCCGCCTCTCTCTCTCTCGTTTTTTTACCTTTTTGTTAACTTTCTGATCCTCGTATTTGTTCGCTTAATATCTTCGTGCGGATGTAGATGTGTGTGTGTGTGTGTGCGCAGGTGTGCATGGCGGGTTCTATGTGCTGTAGCCGGATGCGGGCGTCTGCGTGCCTGCAGGGGTGCGCGATGCCGTGGTGGTGGTGCGGGGGAAATCGGAGAGGCACTGCGTTTCCTTCTATACATTCACAATAACAAGGCGGAAAAAGATAAACGAGTAGAGCAAAGGGCTCGTCTCACATTCCACAAGGCACGCACCCATACTTGCCATGCCGCGGATGTCTGCGGCGTTTTCTCTGGGTCAGGCTTGTGTGTGTGGGCGTTTTACTGTGGAGATTCATCGAGCTCGTCCTTATGGCCGTAAACGCGTGACGTGCATATTTTGTGAGATGTAGCAGGAGCGCCTATTTTGCTCTTCGTCCTTGAGTGTCGGTGTGCGCGCGCGCCTGCGAGGGGTCTCTCTCTTTTTTTCGCGCTCCACTTTTTTCTCGTGTTTGCGTGTGTTTGTTTGATGTTTACGTTTTGATTGATTTCGGGTGTCCTCTGCACATCCGCACAATGCTGGCAAACGTAAAGAACGCAACCGACAACAAACAACAGCAACCGACGGACGGTATCCTTGACGGAAACGAAGAAAGAAATCAGGGACTCAACGTCGCGCTGGGAAGGACTATTGCGGCATCTGGTGCAGCCTCGCAGGGTGCGGCTAATGCGTATCGAGGCACTCCATGCCAAAGAAAGAGCTATCCTGTGTGCGTGGCGCGCAGGCAGATTGCACACTTGTGACATTCGAGGTGAAGTTGGCAGTTGCAACATGGGCATCGAAGCGCCTCTGCCGGGGCTCTGGGTCTCCGGGGTGATGGAGAAAGCCGGAACCCCACTGTACCACGTCGCGGTCGGATGAGCACACACCATCGCGGGTATGTATGCGCAATAGTCAGTGCTTCGCTTCTCCGTTGGCACTCTTTTCGACCGCTTGATGTCCTCCGCCGCTCACTCGAACCGCTCCTCTCTCTCTCTCTTACACCGGCACTTTTCCTTTGCCTGCGATCATGCACACACACACACACACACACACACACACACACATGCGCGCGCATTCTCACAAGCGTGAATAAGGTCCGAATCCGACACACGAAAAAAAGACGCGTCTTGGATCATCTCGTCCTTTGCTCTCTCTTCTTTTTTTTTGTTTGGTTCCTTCACCTTCGGGGCTACGAATTTCTTCTACTTAGAGAGAAAGCGCGCCTTGCCGACTGCGCGCGGAGTTACACGTGCGTCTGTATGTGTGCTTCCATTGGTGTTGCCGTCGCGTGTGCGTGCCGGTACGAAAGGCCGAGACGGAGTGTGCCTTGGTTAAGGTTTGCGCGACGGCCTGTGTGATTCTCGTGATCCACTCCCGTGGGCAAGGTGAAGCCGTAGCATTTTTTTACACGCAGAAACGCATGCGTCGCAGGCTCCAGCTCCATTTCTCAAGCCCTAAGAGTGATTAACACCGTGGCGTTCTGGTGGACTGAAGCGAAACGGCACACCTGCGCACCTCAATCGTCGTTTTCGAACAGCAGCTTCAGTTTTTGTGTTTCGTCTGTCATCATTTTGGTTTATCGCTGTACACTCGCGCCTCCCCTCTTTTGCGTGCCAGCGTTGCTCTTCTCCGGCGCCGACTTGGAGGGGGCGCTTGCCAGAGAGTCGAACTCCCGCAGAGAGTCACAGCAGTAGAAGCAAGGCGGACACTAGCGGCAACTGCACGTGGTCGCAGCAAAGACGATCACCCGGCAGGCGGAACACGTCGCACGAAGAAGGCGTGCCCTTGATTTACGTGTAGCTTTTTTTTCTGTTTGTTGCTGATTTCTGCTTCCATACTGCGCCTACTTTGTTGTTGTCGTTGTGGTGCCAGCCTCAAACAGGGCAGCCACGCCGCAGTGAGAGAGGAAGAGAGGGGCTGGGCTGTGGGGCGACAGGGAGACGCGGACAGCACTTCCTTGTCGTTCTTCATTCTCCTTTTCTGTCTGCCTTGGCCTGCCTCTGCGCGCGTGCAGACTTGTGTGATTTGTCGGTTTCTCGGACACCTCCACCGGCTTCCCCTTCTTCCCTTCCTTTTGTCTGCTCGCTTTCAAGCGGGCTCGTCCTTGCCGGCGGAACGACACGAACAACAAAGGACCGGCATAGAGAGCGAAGAAGCACCCTTCATTCTGCAGACGCTTTTTCTCTCCTTGTCAACCTCTCAAAGAATTGTTTTTTTTTTTCTACGGTTGTCTTTTTACGAGGTGTTAACGGTTAACCTCACGCGCTGCGCTGCCGCCGTGCACGCTCATTGTGTGCGGGTCTATTTCCTTCGTGTCTTGTCTTGCTTGCTTTACTCCAGTACGCTCGTGTGGTTTCCATCTGCATTCACGGTCGCACTCCCCCTCTTCCTGCTTTCCTCTTCGTCTTGCATGGAACGCAGCTGCTGGCACACGCGAATTCGCAACGCAGAGGTGTGGCGCTTGAGCGCGGAAATCTTCAGGCCCGTTTCCACTTGCGCTCGTGTCCTCGACGGTGGGGTGGCTGTGTATGTGTGTGTGGGTATGCATGAAAGCCTTTGCTGCGCCTTTTTTTTGGCGGAAAGCGAATCAAAAACCACCGATCAGGTGTACTCTCGCATTTCTGCATACAGTCAGGCTCTGTCGGAGCACAAATGTCGTCGGCTCGCGTATCCCCGCTCGACAGCAGCTCGGACTGCAGCACTGCGCATATTTTGATCTCCCGCTCGCGCAGCGACGAAGCCGGCGACATTAATTCAAACGCCTTCGGTGCCGCAAGGCAATCCATTGTGTCACTGCCGCCGACCGCAAACTCCGCCATGACGCTGCCTGCGTCGGAGGCCTTTGCTTCTGCGAGGAGTGAACTTACTGCCACTGATGGGTTACCTTCGGCACGCTACGTACCTACTCCAAGCACGGGTCGAGGGCGCGTTTCGGACATCCAGAATGGCACCTCACACAGCGTCAGGGTGCCTTCAACGCTGCCGACTCCACTGCTCATGACAAACATGCGCAGTCCAACCGCAGCTCAGGCGCCGTTGTGGGTCACGGATGAGCCGAAGGTGCGGCTGCCCAACGAGTTCACCAGCGCCTCACAAGCGAGCGCTGCAGGTCCCGTCGAAAGCTCGTTATTCGGCCTTCCAGCGGCGCAATCCGTCATGCCGCGGCAATCTGCATCGTTGCCGGTGGTGCCAACCTCACGCGGTGCCGGGAGCGAATGGCGGCGTGGGACGGTCTCCGTAAACGGGACGAGCGGCTCACACGTCCTCCCTCCACTGCCACCTCCCGTGAGGCCGCCTTCCATGTGTTCGGTAGTCGGCAGTAAAGCCGGCAGCGGTGCAGCTAGTCAGCGTCCTTCGACCTCCGCGCGCGGGTCAAAGGCCTCGGTGCTAGACGGATCCACTCTTGATGGTACAGATACTGCGGCCCAGCCACTAGCGAAACTGACGACCACACCTGACGGCGAGAACAGCTGGTGGGCCGCGGTACGCAAGCTTGTCTCTAATCATCGTGAGCAGGTGAGCACGTACCTGGAGAACCTCGTCAATCCTGGTGGCGTAGCTGCTGCCGCTGCAGAAGCGCGTGCTGCGAATGCGACGCGCACGCGCACGAGCGAGGACTGGCGGCCATTGCGCGTTCCCACGCGCAACTCCCTAATGAGTCGCTCTAACTCGATGTCTTCCGGCTCCGGCACCACGGGCGATCTGAATCGGCGTACCCCACGGGCACAAACATCGTTCTCGTCGACCTCCGTCGCAAGCCGACGCGCCGTCTTCGAGCCGTACAACAACACCTCGTCGATGCGTCCAGGCGATGCGGACCCATCCGACAGCGAGGGGTCTTTCGCGGTGCCGCTCGACCTGGTCGTTGTCGACCCGTCGACCGATCCCTTGTGGAACAACCGGAGCACCGCGCAGCCTATCATGAGCTTCATGAACCAGGACACCATGAACGACTCCTTCATGGACGCTGGCAACGTAAGTGGCTCGGATGTCGACGGCTACGACGGTGAGCCGAATATGTACGTGGTGGATCTCCTGTCGGCACTGCGTGGTTATCAGTCGAGCCCGACGGAGCCGTTTGGGCACCTTGTCGCCGCGGCGCTGGCGTCACGGTCGAAGGAGATGCCGGTACGCGGCTTCGAGATGGCCGCCGCGGAGCACAACCCGTACCTCGTGCGACTGATTCTTGACTCTGGTACGCTGGATGAGACCGATGTGGAGGCGCAGCGCAACGTGCAGGAGACCATGGATGAGCTCTTTTCCACCAAGGACGGGACGCTGAACCCGGCCATCTACGAGTACCTCACTTCCTTCTTTCGCATGCCTTTTGCACGACTCTCGCACACTCAGTACGCCATGCTCAAGCGAAGCGGCTTCGAGTACATCAAGCTCATGTACGACCACCAGCACGTCCTGCCCGACGAGCCCTTTCATTCCATTCTTATAAACCAGTCCAACGTGATGCGGATCCTCAATCTGATCTTCATGGTGGTGCAGCTGTGCACGATTATTTTCTCCAATGTGGGGATCGCACTGGTGCTGGCGAAGTGGGTGGAGCTGAACGGCGGCAGGCTCCAGAGCTACGCCCTCTACACACTGATTGTCTTTGGGGGAGGCTGGGCGCTGAATCTGATCTGCATCATCTGCACGGTGCGGAGCCGGCAGGACGAGGCGCAGTACGAGCCCAGGCGTGAAGACGAGAAGTACTTAATGGTGCCATCGCCGTATGTCGCGGTGGTGCCGGCGATGCCGCTTTTTGACATCTTCTGCCTCATCGCCTACGCCCGTGCGCTGAGGCAGAAGCGCATGATCCTGGGCCACAACATAGTTGCCTGCAGCCGCCTCTCCGGCATCATCCACGCCATAATATTTGCCTTTCCGCAGCTCATCACACAGGCGTACTTCAACAACATTGAGCTCAGCATCCAGCTGGAGTGGCGGCACCGCTGGCCTTATGTTGTGCTGCTCGTGGCCGCGGCCACGCAGTGGTGCGTGGCGCTGTTCGGATACGCCTGGCTTCTGTTCACGCATGACTCAATCGACGGACTTGGCTTTGCCTGCTTCAACCTAGACAGGGTGCCCCATATGCTGGAGCGCCACAGCGCCGTAGCTCACGCGCTGCACTATGTGATGGCGTCGGTGCTCGAGACAAACATTTTTCTCCTCGTCACCACCGCGATCAGGCTGTCAGGGACGACATGCCGGTACTACAACAGCACCATCATTGTTCTTTCCGGCATTACGGTCGCGTACATCCTCTCCGTGTACATCATCATCGTCTTGACAGAGGCGTCGACAGTTCGGATTAGCTTTACCTGCGTTCCACTTGCGATAATTCAGCTAGTGCTGATCATCTGCTCGGAGCGCGTCGGCGTCGAGGAGTGCGCCTCCTTGCGGTACCTCTACTTTCGAGAAACCTTCATATTTGGCTACCTTAGCTGGGGTGCCTACTTCTCGCTGTTTCTGGTGTGGCTGATCCTCATGATTCAGTGGTGCGTGCTGTACAAGACGGAGGTTAATCTTTTTCCGCGTCTTCTGTGGCCGTTAGCGAGGAAGGACACACGATTTGCAACGTCGAAGGTGGATTCGGGCGATGAGACCTTTCCTACGGACTCAGTGTCTTAGGATGAGGCCGAGCGGACGGCGGTGGAGGGCCGGCTTATGCACCCGCCTGTAGAGAGGGGTTGGGTGGGTGGGGGTGGGGGCGGCGCTGCTGTGCAGCAGATCTTGATTTGGCCATCCCGCACATCGGGCGATACAAGAAGGATGTGCAGCAACAATTCTCTCGTGTGTGCAGCTGCGGATTAGTGTATCCGCTGCCCATATCATCAGGTGTTGGAGGGGCGGTAGAGGTATCACGATGGGCGCATGGGCATGCGGGGCGTGTGCATTGCATCATTCGCCGGTGCCGTATCTCTCTTGCTTTTTGTGTCCGTAGTGCATCGCGTTGCTGCGCTGTGCTTCCTTTGGCTTGCGTGTCTCTCTCGCACACACATCACACTCACTTCATTGATGAGGCTGTGTGGTGGCAGCTCAGGCTTTGACAGAAAACCAACCGCAAGGACAAGGAAGAGAGAGTCGCCAAGAGGCCTGTCTGCGTGCGTGTGTGCGTGTAGGGGGAAGATGGGGAGGGGAGGTCCCAGGAGGCCGCCCTCAGGCGCAGCACGCGTTGTAGCTGTCCTGAGGATGCTTTTTTTTTCTTTGAGTTTCTACTGCATTGCTGTTCATGAAAGTATCATGTCGACTGCTGGACATCACCGCCCTCCTTCCTCTCTCTCCATCTCTATAACACTTGCCCACGGTACCACATCCTCCTTCTCCATACACACTCCTGCTTTTCGCTTTAATCACGCGCGTCGCGTGGAGTTGGGGGGGGGGTTCGGGAGGGTGCGTGTGCGTGTGTGTGTGCCTGAGTGATGCGTGAGAGCAATGCAAGAAAGCAAATGGCTGAAAAAAACGACCTGCCGCAGGTGCACCGGCGTAGCGCGCGTTTGATGGCGGTCACACACACACACACACACACACAAACGCATGTATGCATGCACAGAGTTCGTCTCCTCCTCTCTGTCTCTCCGTTTGTCCCCGCCACTGACTGCTTCTTCTTCGACTTCACTTTCATCTCGCCGACTGCTTAAGAGTGTGCGGCTACCACGTGCGCAGCTCTCCACTTGTCCAGTGATGGGAGATATCGCCTTCGACCGACACGAGCACATGCGCGCATAGAGCCGGAACACCTTGCCACACTACCGTTACTTGACCGCCGCTGCTACGCCATGCACTGTCGGCACACATTCGCGGCTCTTTGGCGTGTGACAGCAGGGACGAGGCCGGTGGACCTCAACGCTTCCACCAACAGAATTGCCTGCACTGCCAAGTACTTTCGACGAGGTCAACTCCCTGTCCTAGCCATGCAGCTCAGGTGCTTTCACCATACCTGTCCAAACTTGGCAGCTCACCCGGGCTTCGCAGACGCCACGACTTCCGCAAGCGCCAAGAGGCCCAAAAAGAAGAAGCGCACGCTCTCTCCAGAGGATGCTCTCATGCGCCGAGTGAACACACTCGTTGGTGAGCGCGACGCCGCCGCTGCCGTGCAGGCCGTCAAGGCGGCTCTTCAGGGCTCATGGGAGCCGCTAGCAGATGGTGCGGAGCCTGCCGGCAGTGGTTTATCTGAGACAGGCTCTTCAGGTTTGATGCCGACTTCCCGGCCAGTCTTCTCGACGAAGGCCTTTGCAGCCGCTCTATTTGCGTGCGAGGCAACCGGTGACGCCGCATCGGGCCTGTCTCTCGTCGCCGAGGCGCGCCGGTGCTCCTCAAGCGGCATCTCGACGGAATGGCTCCAGACGGAGCACGTGTTGTCCGTTATTTTGCGCCTCCAATGCGTGGCGGGCGACCGTGACGGGGCGACGCGTATGCTCGCCTACCTGGAGCAACACGGCCTCTTGCGCCTGCGCAGCGTCTCAGCCTTCTTGCAGTACTGCTGCAGTGGGCTCAAGGACCGTCGACTCGCCTTTGCCGTATATGAGGCGGCTCTAAAACACAAAATCGAGCTTACAGAACCAGACTACCTTGCGCTTGGCCGGCTGTGCGTGCAGGTTCGAGAACCCGTGGGCACACTCTTCTTCATGCTGCAGGAGATGCGCGAGCACGTCGCCGAGGTGAGCGAGGCAATGGTGCGCGATGTGCTGGAGCCGTGGGTGATGATGGCCAACGAAGACGCCGCTGTCGGTTTGAAACCTCGCGGGGTACCGATGTCGTTGCAGCTTCACAGGGTCGATGAGATGCACCACGTGCCGCAGCTGTTGGTTGCTTCGCCACCACCGTCGACCGGTGCTTCTGCGAGAGGCGCCGCCAGTCCCGGCGACAGTGCTGCGACTGCGCCACCTAGCGACACACAGCTGTGTGGTATCTGTCCAGCTTGTCAAGCGGAACTATCCGGGTATCCCTTTACAGCCGCCTGCCGCTCTCATCTTCTGCGCGAGTTGAAGGAGCTGATTATTCCGCAGGCCTGCCGCAGCCGCCGTGCGTTGCTCGGATTCGAGCACTGGAAGCGCTACATACACGCTCGCCTGGACGCAGGTGATCGCGTCGACATCTTCATTGACGGCGCCAACTTGGGCTACTACGGCCTGTCAAGCTGGTACGATCTGGCCAAAAAGCAGTTGATGCTGCACTGCGGCGTCCCAGAGAGTCGAATCACGGACAGCGATTTGGACTTCAACGCTCAGTGCAAGACATCTGGCCGCGGCGTCGATGTAGGCGTGAACTTTGAGCTGATCGACGCTGCTGTGAAGCTTGCCGTGGACACGTACAGAATGCGCAGCCCACTCGTCATGTTGCACGAGCGACACGTCGAGCCGAAATTCATGACTTTGCAGAGCACTGCCATTGTGCAGCGCTGGAAGGATCGAGGGTGGCTCTACTGCTCTCCTACAGGCTTGAACGACGATCTCTGCTGGCTGTACGGCGCACTCCTCTTGACTGATCCGACCGACACGACGCCTACCTCGGTCACGGCCGCCTCGGCCTCCCCGCATCGCACGTTTGTCTGCACTAACGACAAGATGCGCGACCACCACTTCCGTCTCTTGAGCCCACGAGCCTTCACGCGCTGGCGTGACCGACACCGCATCGCCTTCCGCTGCTCGCGCGTGGGGGATCGCATGGAGCTGCACTGGGAGCTGCCGGCTCCTTATGAGCGCTGCATTCAGCAACGCGACGCCCACTCCGCACCTTCACTGCGCAAATCAGAAAAGCAGCCGACGCCATCGCACTATGTGACCTCACACGCGGCAACTCATGCCGGCTCCCCACACGTGAGTGGCACGGGCGCTGTTACCTCATGGCACATACCCTTCGCCTCCGCGCCGCGAAGCGCAGCGGCCTCAGCTGAGCTCACTGCATCCCCCGATGACCAGAGCGTTCCGCACAGCTCCGGTGGTGAGCAGGCTGATGCGATGCCGAATGTGGAAGGCAAGAGCGTTGCTCAGTATCACTCAGCTTTCCTGAAGGGAGCGGGGAGGGCGCAGGGTGAGGCGACAGGGGAGGAGGTGGACGCCATGGCGATCGCACCCGCACAAGCGGGTCCGTGGGTCTGCATCACTGTTCACGAAGAAGCTGTTGGCTGAGGCGATGAAGACGACGTGATGAGGCAAGGACGCACTACCAGCGACACTGAGGACAGGAAGGGGGTGGGTGGGCGCATGCGGCGTAGGGCTAGGCTAGAGTTTTGGCTTGTCCTCTCTCACACACCGTCGTATCTTCTTTTCCTTTCGATCAGCCGAAGCGTATGTGAGCCTCCCTCCTCCACCCGCCCACAAGTACGCTCACCACAAAGTGAAACGCACATGTTGGTGATAGCAGACTGCACGGACGGTTGCTTGCCTGTCTGGAGCAGCGAGCAAGGCGGCGGTGGCGGGGGTTGTTGGGACAGAGGGCGTGGCAGAAGTACGCTCGTCGCCGAAGCCGCGCCGTAGCAGCGTTGCATCACAAATTGGTCAAACAAACTGGAAACAGAATATGGTGAATGAGCCGGCAAGGTGCATGCCGGGCCTTTTGAGCACTCTTTACAGCTTGCATGGATGGCGACATTATCCTCGGACGCCCAGAGAATGCGGCGACGGCGAGGTCGCTCCCGTTCGCCCCTCACTCCCCCACCCCCCGCACCCCTTCTCTCCCTCCGTCCATGCCGATGAGGGGATGGGATGGGGCGAGGTGGGAGGCCTGCTGAATGCCTTTTCATGTTAGTGAGAATATGTCTCTCTCTCTCTTGTTCACTCCCCCTCAATCACACGCACACGTGCACCTACACGAACAAATCTGCGCGCCATCACTTCCACGCGTCGCTTGCGCCCGTCTCACCGTCGCGCGCAACACAACTTCACCATGCTCTCTGCGCGACAAACACCAACCTCCTGAACCTGTCACTTCTTTTGCAGTCTTGAAAGGTATTTCCTCGAGAGGAGCAAGATGACCAAGGGTACCACGTCGATGGGTCAGCGCCACGGGCGCACGCACATCCTGTGCCGCCGCTGTGGCCGCAACTCCTACCACGTCCAGTGGGAGCGCTGTGCCGCCTGCGCTTACCCGCGCGCTAGCCGCCGTCGCTACAACTGGTCCGTGAAGGCCATCAAGCGTCGCCGCACCGGCACCGGCCGCTGCCGCTACCTGAAGGTGGTGAACCGCCGCATTGCCAACCACTTCAAGACCCCCAAGGCATAAGTGGCGACGCAGGCCCACGCGCCCCCCCTCGTTGTGAGAGCGGAAGTCGAAAGGAAGGCGAAAAATGAAAGAAAAAATGGGCGCGATGCCCTTTTCCTTCTAGTGGAGTGGCAAGGCGCAGCAGAGGAGAAGCAGAGAGACGATGCTCGCAGGTAAGCCCACACTCGGACACGGAGACGCACAGCACCGCGCCTCAGTGTCTCTCAGTCTAAAGACAGAGGAGGTAGTGAGGGCTGCCGAGTCGCATGTGGCACCACGGATGTGGTTGTGTACGCACGCATGTACGCATGTGTGTGTGTGCAAACCCGAATGCGTGCGAGAATGTCTGTCTCGCGTCGTCCTCTTCGCTCTTCCCACGCCTCTCTTTTCTTCACCTCCGAGGCGCCTTGCCGCTCGGTGCGACGTGCTGCACGTGGACCACTCGCAAGACAGCGCCGTTTCCGTGCTTCGTTTTTCTTCCTTCTTCCTTTCCGACCTTTTGAGTGCTTTTATGTTCTAATTTTAACACGAACACAAACGAACACACACACACACACACAACAGAAGGCACGGACGCGGCAGCTGAAGCAAGTGTAGGGAGAGGGGGAGCCGGTATTGGTCGCGTGCCCTCTCCCTTTCAGTTGCTCTCTGCCGCATACGCACCCACGGCCACGCCTGCGCACCTTTTAGGGACATGAGCACCCTCGGCAGCGCGCGTGCAGAAAGTTGCCTCGCAACGCTGTGGTGCATGGGTCGGTGGGTAGGTTGGGACGCTGAAAGCTTCGCATCAGTGGGCGCCACGGGCGCTCTACCCTCCTTGGCCTACCCTCCCGTCTTGCCTCTACTGGAAGTTAAGGTAGCTTACAGAGCGAGTAGCGCGTTGCTTCCGTGAGTGCTGTGCGGTGGCCATCCTGCGGATCCTGCACCACAGTGGTGCCCGCGAGGCTGTGCGCAAGCTCCGTTGGCTCCACTACATGCTTGCTTTATGAGATACATCGCTGTGCGGCTCTCTCGTTCTATCACCATTTCGTCTCTTTTCTTCCAATGGCGGACTCCTCCTCGCCCTGCACCCCCGCCCTCATGCACGCGTGCTCGAACCGAAGGCGACGCTTCGCACAATACAAAGGTGGAGCAGGGGTGTGGTGAGGCACCAAACACCTTATCGCGTGTAGGGGAGATACCGTCATCGCCTTCGTGCTTGTCTGCTTGTGCGTGTGCGCGTGTCTGTGTCCTGGCGTCTACGTCGCGAGTCCTTTTGCCTTCTACGGCCCGCACTCCACCTACGCCCAAGCGAAGCGCGGCCTGCCCCTCCATGTATCCAGAAGAGGCGAAAGACTGTAGCACACGCAATCGGGGAGAGGGAGAAACTGCGTGCGACTCAGCAAGACAAGCGCAACGCGTAAGAGAGGAACACAAGACAAACACACATACACACACAGGCACCTCGTGTGAGACAACGCCGCCTTCTCGTTGGGGAGTTTTTTTTTCTTGTGCTGCCGCTACGCCGCGCCCAAGTGCGCGGAGGGAAGCGGCGGAACCCTTTCGAGATTCCCAACAACCGCCGCCTCGTGAGCAGGTGAGGCGCCATGAGGAGCGCGGGGAGGCCCTCCGTCGATGCTGCACAGCCGCAGGAGGCAGGCAGCACAACGCGCTCCACGACAACAAAGCCTCCGCTGGCACCTGCTGCGAACCCGCCGCCCCTGCCAGCCACTAATGCCCCTTTCTCGCTGGACGGCTTCATGGGCAACTTCAGCGGCGCACTGGCCACCACGACCGGAGATCCATCCGAGGAGCCGCAGCACGGAAGCACGAGCTACCAAAGAGACCCCTCGATGTACGCCCCATTCGCGGCCCAGGAAGGCAACGGTGGCATGCTCGACTTTTTCTTCTCTGCCGCTGCCTCCGAAACCCCGTGCGCCAGCAGTGCCGGCAGTAACAGCAACAACACGGGCATCGGCCACGGTGGCGGCGAAGCTGCCAACGGTTTCAACGCCGCGCCAGCAGGACCCCTGGTGGACAACAACAGCGATGACGACAAAGTTGGCCGACTGAACTTCGACTTCGCCTCCTTTTTTTTCCAAGGTGGGCAGAGCGGCGCCTACGACGACAGCGGACTTGATGCAGCTGGACGTGGCGACGACGGGGGCGGCGCCGACGCAAGAGGCTCGGAGCACTACACTCAGCGCGGCAGCGCTGACGTGGCGGACAGCACCGGCAAGGGCGTCCTGCCAGCACTGGGCTTCTTTTTTCCAGAGTATCAAGTAGCCCCGGCAGCGACCGGCGGCTCTTTCATTCCGCCCTCAACCTCATGGTGCGTCGAGTCGGCTGCTGGCGCTGGCAACAGATATTCACCGCCGCAGGTGCAACCGCAGAATCCAGAAGCAGTCAGAGAAGCTGCGGCCAGGTTCAAAGTGGACGAAGCGGCTCACACCGTTGCGCAACCCGGTGCGGCGCTGACGGTCCTGAAGCCTGATCCGACGCACATTGCCCCCGCCGATCAAGCGCCCCTGAAGAGACTGCCGTGTGAGCACGCCTCCTCGTCTGCGATAGATCATGAGTGCTCATTGGCCGCAGCGCTTGCTGCAGCACCATCTTCGTTGGGCCTGCTCTTGGACGAGGAGTCTCAGCGCACGACGGTGCCGCTCTCGAGCACCAGCGACGCTGAAGAGGCGAAATGTGACGAAACATCACCGAGGCTCGTTTCGGACAACTCTTGCCCCAATCCGGAGGCGTGTGATAGCAGCGTTGCACAAGGCGTGGCCGAGGAGGACGCAATGCCCGTCCCGACCCACAGTGGACAACCCCCACCGCGTGCACCTGTAGGCTCGCTGCCGCGCTCCTCGCATCCACCAGGTGCCGCTCTGGCAGGTGCAGTGGCTACTCCGACACCGCCATCACCTAGACAGCCACCAGCACCCCTGACACCGTCGACATCTACGCCGTATCGCCCAGAGGCCCCCATGCTGATGGGGCCAGCTGGCCGCGACGCTACTAGCGTGGCTCTGAGCAAAGCTATCGCAGAGGCTGAGGAAATGTGGGCACACGGGCTTGACATGGAATCGATTACCTGCCCTGAGGGTCCGAATGAGGAGATGGGCATGTCGTCTTTCGGTTCCACGCCATCCTCTTCCTCCGACGCGGTCTTCTTTGCAGAGGTGGCGCAGCTGCAACAGCAGACAGCACGACTAACGGAGGAGTCTGCCCGATCCGCCACCTCTCTTCAAGCTCTAACGAGCGACCTGCTCCGCATTGTCGGCCCCCACGCGGCGCTTTCGAGACTCGCGGGAGAGCAGTACGCCGGGACGCCGCTGGTTCATCTGCCGTGGGCCCTGATTGCAGTGCTGGAGGGATTACTGAATAACGACGCAGCTGAAGAGAAGGCGGAAGGTCAACTGGTGGCACCTCGCCCCTCTAGCGATGGTGCGGAGATTGGCAGCAGCGGTGGCCATGACGTCTGACACGCAGTACCGCCAAGAGAGGGATCTCCCCCCGATATTCGAACCGAGAGGCCTGATATCTTGCTGCCCACATCTCTCAAGGCCTTTGCCACTTACTCTTCCTCTTGCCTCACGAATTCGTCTCGCGTATGCCGACGTATGTGACGGCGTTGGCCGCGTCGGTGCTGAGTTGCACGTGACGGCTGCCAACGACAAGCCTCCCGTTTCCCCTCTCGCTCTGAAAAACCTCGGCTTCTCGCACGCGCGCGTTCTCAAGGACGAGGCTGCACGCCGGCAGGGGCGCGGTGGCGTGCTAACTCCCTGGAAGAACGGCCGAAGCAACCGAAAAAGACGTGCACGTCAGCCCTCGTGCGAACTGCTGCTTCAGCCCATGTATACGCACTGCCACCGAAACCCAAACGCACATGCGAACAAGTCTACACACACACACACACACGGATACAATCGGGTCGCGTTCTCCACTCGGCCATCTCTCAGTTGCTTGCATTGATGGCATCAGCTGTCGCG
This sequence comes from Leishmania infantum JPCM5, assembly GCF_000002875.2. Classification (NCBI taxonomy): domain Eukaryota; phylum Euglenozoa; class Kinetoplastea; order Trypanosomatida; family Trypanosomatidae; genus Leishmania; species Leishmania infantum. Next base: position 769,406 of record NC_009417.2, read on the forward strand.
CACATGCGTATCTTCTCATAGAGCCGTAGGGCTCCATTTCCCGACTGCTCCGCTGCGGTTCTTTGTCGCGTCGGCGGTTGTCCGTGTACACGCGTCCTTGTACGCGATGCCATGTGCTTGGCACGTGGATCGTTTGGAAAGCGCCGTGTTCTGCTCCTGCCTGCTCTTGTCTCTGCTCACCTTTGTTTTTGCTGAAGTGCTGGTAATCGTTGAAGAGGAAGAAGATGTGATGCTCTCACGAGGCTCCGTGCGGATGGTTCGCTGCCTCGCATGCGTGACGTGTGCGGCAGTGCCTGGGCGCGTCTGTTTCGTTCTTTCGACCCTGGCAGCGCGGCATGCGGGAATGCACGGAGGAGGGTGCCCTCCGATACGCATCGACACGCGAGTGTGACTCTCCGGTCTCCCAAGTCTGTGTCTTCTCGCATGTTTTGCTCCGCCGCTTACAGTGTGCTGGTGTGTGCGCAAGTGCTCTCCTCGCTCGACGCACGCACCACCATGTGCTCACTGGCACCGCCATCGTCTTTTCTGCGCCCTTCCTCTCTCTCTAACACGCACTTGCTGTTTACGCCAACATTCAAGCATGGAAAAAGGAAACCCGTGAGAGACGCAAGGTGCAATACGACTGACGGGTGGGCTAGGGGGCTCATGCAGACTCAGCTCGGGAGAGGACATGCGGCGCTGCTGTGGCTGCACCGCGCGGTCGCCGCCCTGGTGTCGACGGCGCCGATCTGGCGCCACCCGGTGACCGCTGCCGAAGGACCGAGTTATAGCGCCAATATGATTGCACCGCGCTTGCGTTTCGCAGGAAACCGGCGCGCCACCATCTTCACTTCTTCATGCTGCTGCCTTGGTCCTGCGCGATGCATGGCGACAATGCCGGTGAGTACGTGCGCGGTATCGTGTGAGTCGCAGCTTTGCCTGCTGTGCGACACCCCCTACACCTCCTGGACGGAGCACTCCCGCGAGCATGCTCACGTGGCGCGCTCGGTGGTGTGTCGTTTCTTCGTGATGCCAGAGCGAAGCGAGAGCATCATGCAGCACCTAGAGCGGCACATCGCTCTGGACCTCAAGGAGGTGGATGCCCTCACAGACCGCAAGGTAGGGCGGCGCCGCGAGCGTCTCCTCGCGGGCCTTGTGCACCTTGTCGAGAAGGGTGTGCTGCGGGATAGCATACCCACGCTGCCGTGCTCAACGCCGGCACGCGTGGGGACTGACAAGGGAAGAGGCACTGGCATTAGCGGCGCGACGCTTGAGGTCAACTCCGACCTCTTTCTCAACCGCGTCCTCGTCGGGGAGGCGTTCCTGCGCCGTGAGGTGCTTGACCGCTGCGCGCGGCTGATGCCGTCCCTCACAGCGATGGAGCTGAACAGCGTAGTGACGTACTTGACGTCGACGCGTCAAGTAGCTCGCATCTTTGATGAGCTGTCGCTGATAGAGCTTCTCGTGGCGCGTGCGGAGTCGGAAAAAACTCCCGCGAACGTGAGCACCGCCACCGCTGCTGTAGCTGCCGCCGAAAGAGCGGCAGAGTCAGCGAGCGTAGAGCAGCTGAGCGAGACAACTGCGGCACCTTTCCCAGACAGCGACGCGAGCACAGAGTCACCACCTGCGCAGCAGCCCTGCTCTTCCACGCCGGCCGCCACTCCTCCCTCTCTCCCACGCTGGAGCCTGTCCCGCGAGGACAAGGTGTACATCATGTGCGCCTGTCTCGGCGAGCTGCACCGCTTTCACGAGCAGGAGCGACCGCGCTCCGTCATCTCCAAGGCAGCAGCAGATGCCATTGTGCTGAACGTGCTTGCCGGCCACGGACGCGAGAACTTGGTGTCGGAGCTGGTGCATGAAACACTGCAGCGCATCGTGGACGAGGGGACGGTGGTCTGGCGGCAGCATCAGGAGGACGTGAAGCGGCGCGGCCGTTCGTCTGAGGCAAACTTGACAGGGACGGCTCGAATCAGCGCGTGGCGGGCACCTCGCACGGACAGTACCGTATCCGAGGACTTGTGCTACGTGCGCACCGCACCGCTGCCGTCAAAGCCTTCACCGAGGCCGGCGTCTCAGTTTACACTGGATAGCGCCGCAGCGGAGCAGCTAGTGTCTTCCTACTTGCCCTTCAATGATGTCGATCAACTTAGCGGCACCGAGGCTGACGCCGTGAAAGCGACAGCAGAAGCGCCGTCGGGGCCGAGTCCGGGCGGCACCTACACCACCTCTCCAGAGTTCATTTCAGTACTCCACACTTCGGAGAAGGACTGGGGGCCGCTCACGGCGGAGCTGAGGAAGCGTGCCGAGGATTGGAATCGGCTACCCTTTGCGCCTAGCACACCCGAGCTAAAAGCGTCGAAGATGCTGCGCTAAGCACACTGCATCGCACGGTTATGTGCGCGCGTTGATGTGCGGAGGCTTGTATTTGCCAGTTTCCACGTCCTGTTGTCCTCGAGGCTCACGTAGATGTGTTCAGCAGCTGCCGCAGCGATCTTAGGAGCTTTCAGCGCTGGTGCTCACGACGGTGCTGCTTGCCGACATGGCGGTGCAGGAGGGGCTGGGCAGCCACCAATGAAGGTGCTTTTGAGTGCACATGAGTGTACGGGTGCTCTACTTTTTGTCGTGCCTATGCGCGTGTGTGGGTGTATTTCAGTGTTTGCCTTTTTCAGTGGCGCACAGCCTTGATTCGCGTTCGCGAAAGCAGAATACAAGAGGGAGGTGCCGCACATAAGCATTCGTATATGGATAAGAGGCAGTAGGCTGCGGCCGCCGTGCTCTCCACACTCAGAAACTCCGTGGTTGCCCCGTTGCTGCAGACTGTCTCTGGCAGTGTGGCCAACAGGCAGCATACACGCAGAAAGGCATTCGCTTCGGAGAAGACCCAAGCACAGAAGAGTGTGCACAGCCATCCACATTAGATCGCGATCTCAGATGCTCAACAACCGCCGTGACGGTTGCCGTGCCTTTTTTTGTTCGCTAGTGCGGCATCCTGACACGCACCGCACGCAGGCAATGCGCAGCCCCTGAACTGCACTGACGCCGTCCTCGGCCCCTCTTCCCCACTTTTGCACACCGCCGCCCGCTTTTATTTGATCTATGCACTTCTCTTTTCAACTGCGCCGCTTGTGTCCGCGGTGCTGCGCAATCCACAAGAAGGGAGAGAGACAGGTCTTAACCGCCCTACTACAAACGCGACTTCACTCACACAACCACAACGAACCTGTAGCCTTAGCCGCGGGCGCCTACCCCCTCACATCCGCACCATCCCTTCCTTCACCACACGGACTCCACTTGTTGCAGTGATCGTCAACACAAGCGCACGGCCTCATCTTTCTCTGCACCTCTCCTCCCTCCCTCTCCCTTTCTCTGCCCTTACCTTCAGTTGTTTCTTTTCCTCACCCTCTGGTTCGGTTCCTCGCGCTGCGCTCCCCCTGGCGAGGGCATCTCCGAAGCCTTTGGTGGTTAACGTTTCTCTGGCCCTCCCCTCCCCACGTCTGTCTTGCTTTTTTTTCCCGTTTCTCCGCTGCGGTTCTTGTGAGCTCGCCGTGACTTCACCGGCGCGTGCTCTCTCTGTGTGGGCCAGCGCGTTTGCCTTTGTTTGTGTCTCGGCACGTGCACGGCTCGCCGCCGCCGCCCCGTTTTTCCTTTGCTGCGCGTCCTTTGATTCTCAACCCCCCCCCTCCCCACCCAGTGTCCCCTTCTTTTACATTATTTGTGCAGAGGAGGAGCAGACCGAGCTGCCAGTACGCTTGCCACTTTCTATTCCCGTCTTTGCCTGGTTGCGGTCGTGATTGTTTCTGTCGTATGGTTCTCATTTTTCTCTTGCCGCTTTCCTAAGTTGCTCGCCTCGTGTGCTCGGTTCCCCTGCTGTCTCCACCGCCACCCCTCTCTTGCGATCTTTCTCGCACTTTTCGATTTTGAAGATTCTGTTTTGCGCTTCCGCGGGCTCATACGTGCTTGGCACTTGCGCCACCCTTTCCCTCTCTCTCACACACACGCTGTTGCTGCTCTCTTTCTCGTTGAGAGTAGCAACACCAACACAGCATACCAGCAACAACGGCAGCGCACTCGCAACAATTGAACGGACAATAAAATGGCGGAGGCTATTCCCATCTCTAGCCAGCAGGTCTCCGACAACGGCGAGGTGGAGCTGCAGTTCAAGGACATCCTCGGCCCCATTGGTTGCAAGACATGCAAGTACGAGAGGGTGCGCGAGCTCGGTTCCGGGTCTTTTGGCAAGGCGCTGCTGGTGCGTCGGGTATCGGATGGGCAGCTGCTCGTTGCCAAGCGCATGGACCTGGCGGCGATGTCAGAGAAGGACACGAAGTACGCGACGGCGGAGATTCAGTGTCTCGCCTCATGCGATCACTTCGCCATCATCAAGTACTACGAAGATTACGTGGCGGAGCCGCACATGCTCATCATCATGGAGTTCGCTGACGCCGGCGACCTGAACATGCAAATCAAGCAGCGCGCCAAGGCTGGGTTCATCTACTTCGAGGAGCACGAAGTCGGCTACACCTTTGTGCAGCTAGCCATGGCGGTGGACCACATTCACCGCCGCCGCATGCTGCACCGCGACATCAAAGGCGCCAATGTCATGCTCATGACAAACGGCGTCATCAAGCTTGGTGATTTTGGCTTCAGTCACCAGTACGAGAATACGGTCAGTGACCAGGTCGCGCAGACGTTTTGCGGCACGCCGTACTACCTCGCGCCGGAGCTGTGGAACCACCAACGGTACAGCAAGAAAGCGGACGTGTGGGCCATGGGCATCCTTCTCTTTGAGATGATGGCGCTGCGCCGTCCGTTTGTGGGGCAGGGCATGCGGGCGCTGTCGGAGGCGGTCATGAGCAACAGGCGCGACTGCGAGCTGCCACAGCAGTACAGCCGCTCACTTAAAGATTTGTGCAATATTATGCTGCGGACAGATCCGAATCAACGCCCCTCATGCGCGCAGCTCTTCAAGCTTCCACACATGATGAAACTGCTCTTGGACTTCGGGACGAGCGTCGACAACTCGCAGCTCGTGAGTGACGCCCTCAAGAAGAAGATCCACGCAAATATCTGTGAAATTCGTGACACAAGCGTGAATGACCCGGAGACGTTCACCTTTGTCGGCCATGTCGGCACCGTGAGCTCGTCCGTTTTCTACGAGGGCTACGTGCGTAAGGAGAGCGGCAAAACGTGGAAGGAGCGCTTTCTCGTGTTGCGTGACGGTGGCCTTGTGATCAGCCGCCACAAGGGCGACAAGGAGACGAAGCCGCTGCCCGTGACGTTCATCAACAGCGCCGTCTTTGTGCCGGAGCAGTCTGCCTGCTCGACTGGCGTCTTCGCGATCAACCTAGCAGACACGAAGACAATGTGGTTCCAGGCGCTGCCGCCGGAAACAGCGGAAATTTGGGTGCATAAGATTCAGCAGTCGATTGGTGTATCGTAGCCCGGCGAGGAAAGGACTCGATCGGTGCGACGCAACACCCACTAAACGACAAGGGCATGCGTCCAAACTGAATCGAGCAGCCCATCGGTATCGCATTTCAGCTGCCGAACAGAACGCTTGTTTCGCCGCGTTGGAGGAGCGCGCAGCCATCAGCGGCTGAGGCGACTTTTGTGTATTTTTTTTTGTGCATCTTTGTGTGCGCGCGCGTGCTCTCATTCGTACCCTGTACTAGTGTGCTTGGGTGGATTGGCGTGGTGATGCGTGGTGCTTGCGCACCCAACAACGATAAAAAAGCCGAAGAAGTGATGCAAAAGGATGCTCACCACACGAACAGACGCTTCACCGCTGCCAGTCACCACCACCAGCCACCAACCACCAACCACACGCCCACCCGTCCCACCTCCCTCTCTTAGGCATATTTGCTGTTTGGTTTTCACTGTACCTTGCCTGCTCCTCTCTCTCTCCTGCTCCGCGGAAGCGTCAAGATGTACGAAGGATATATGAGGAGGGGGTGGGGCGGGCGTAATGGGCAGTCGCACACCGACACCACCAAAGTGATGGAGGCGAATACGACACACGAAAAAAAAAAGGTGCGGGGAAGGTATGCTTCTTTTTCGCTTTTTTCGCCCGTTTTTTGACGTGCCTATTCTGCCGCACAGCATGGGCTGAACTCCGGTCAACCACCGCTCCTCAGAGGCCCCACACCTCGTGGTGCGTAGCAGCGGCAGCGCGCCGACGCAGCCATCTGAGCACAGGCCCTGCCTCAGCCTCTACCAGCCTCTTCTACGCACGCAGCCCCACAGGCGCTTCCGTTATGCCGGCGGCCACCCCTGGTGCATCCCCCCTCGGGGTGGCACTCAGGCGCCCCACACCAGTGGGCAGCGGGAGGGCCGGTGGTGGGACGCATTCGAGCCGCGCTGGCACTTTGCCCACCACACGGATGGTACAAGGGTGTCCACGGTCGCGGGTCGGTCCGATGCAACGCCATCCAAAAACTGGCCGCTGACATCAGTGGCGATGCATCGCTCGGACCCTTCCCCCATGTCGTGGGCGCCTGACCCTGTCACCACCAGAGTTGGCTCGGCGCTTGGAAGGGTTAGGAGGGAGCGGCTGCCTGGCTTCGCCGCCGAGTGGGGCTCTGGGCCACGGGATACCGCGCACTGAGGTGTCCCACACCATCAGGGGACGGCCAGAGAGGCGGGTGAGTGGAAGGCGCCAATTCGCGTAAAAAATGAGAGTTTGCTGCGCTTACTCGTCTTTGTGCCAGCGGTGACCACGTGCGGTTGTCTTCACAAGTCCTCAAGCTGCTCCTCCTTTTTGCTAAGGTTTTCTGCACTTGTTTTCGTTTCTCTTTCAGTTTATCAACTCCTCGTGCTGATTTCCTCTCTTCTTCTATACGTCTGCCTTTGCATGCTTCTCACAAGGTTTTTTCTTCCTGTTCGTCGGCGATCTGACCATCCACATGCGAGGGGTGCGATGGGGGCAATGTAGCCATTTCAACTCAGAATTTTTTCATGGATTTTATGCAGGCGCAAGTGTGCGGACGTACGTGTCAACTAGCACGACTTCGACCGTTATCTTTCTCTTCTCTCTTCCTCTCTTTCACAGCACACATACGTCTATGAGCACATACCCGCACCCCTTGCACCACTCACATGCATTACAAACAAAAAGAAACATGCGCTTGCTCGCTTTTTTCTTTCTGTGCTTGGATTGTGCTCGGCCTTCCATGCTCTACCTCTCATTGGCTTCTCTCTTTCTGGCGCCCTATGTGGCTTGCCGGATTTTTTTTTTTTGAGCTCCCTCCTCTCGAAGCTCTTGCAGTATGCGTCTCTGTGCTGCTGACGTTCGTGCGTGCTCGTGCGTCTCTCTTTCTAGGTGTCTTTGTCTGCAGCTTGATGCAGTTTGCCTTCTTCTTTCTTTCCTGTACTTAATGCGTGGCGTGTATCTTCCAGGACGATCCCTCGTTATGGCTGCGCGCAGCAAGGGAAAAAAAGGGGAGGAAGGGGCAGTGGTGGCGGTGGTGGCGACGCATGCGATTTCTGTCATCATCTTCACTTGAAGGCGAAAAAATGGAGACGTGTGCTTTGTTTTCCTTTCCAGCCCCCCCCTCCCCCTTTTTCCGGAAGCAGTGTCCCGTGCTATCACCTGTATAGGTGAGGACGGGCAGTGCGGTGGTGCAGAGTCCATGATAAGCGAGCGCAAAGATGGGTAATAAAGGATAGGGGCGATGGCTAAGTTCGGCGGGCACGGCTTGTGACATGTGAGAGGGCGAGAGGAAAGTGCGCATGTGAGTGTTGCATGGTGCCCACAGTTGCATGAGGCAGCCTGGAGTACCTTTAGGTGTTTATTTTATTTTTTGAGCGTTGTCCCCCCGCTGTTACACTTCGAGCCCTTTTCGCTCTTTTCCACATCCCTTCCCTATGATGGACGCTCATGTATTCTATTCGATGAGATGATCAGCAGGCGACTCTCTGAGCCCATACACGCGCGCTCATTGTAAGTCAAGCAGCGGCGACAGGAAGGGTGTCTAGATGATAATCTTCCTCGACATGTAGGGTTAGTTTCTTTCTTTTCCTTCTCCCTCTCTTCACAATCGCATGTGTGTGAGTACGCGTTTATGCCATACTTACAGACGATCAGACGGACAAGTGTGCACGGCACCCCTCTCTGCCCTCGCTGCATACGTGACGAAGAAGAACCAGCACCGTGTGTGTCTCTGCGTGCGAATGCGCGCATGCCTGTTTCTTGCGCTTCTTTCGTATTCCTTTAATGTCTTTTATTTAGCGCAATGCCCGTTTGCCCATGCTTATCTCGGCATCACCAGGGGCGTTGTGCTGCATGTCTCCATGTCTCCATGCTCTTTTTTTTTTCGTTTCTCCTCATGTTCTCATTGTCCGCTCACTTCACCGTTTCTTTTAGTTTTTTTTTTTTTGCTTTGCTGTTGTTTCTTCTTCACCTTCCTTTTTTCCTTTCTTCATCATCTATCTACACGTGTATATATATATGTATAGATGTTGCATTTTCGTGGTGTGGGTGGGGGTGGCCTCGTTTTCCTTGTCTTACGTGTCTTGGTCGTCTCACAAATTCCTTCGTTGCTTTTCGTGCGCCTCCTTTACCTGTTGCTGCTTTTCTTTGTATTTGCCTGCCCGCCTTTTTCCGCGCTGTTGATGGTGGTCTCGCTTCCCTCCGCCGCGATGGCGTTTTTCGGATCGCCCCATCCCTTAATGCAAGACCGTAACTATATAGGTGTGTGTGTGTGTCTGTGCCAATGCACGTTGGCCTTTGCATGCGCGTATCTGCTGCACCTTTCCTTTTTCGGACGTAACCCACACTGTGATGATGACGGGGAGGAGCGCGCCTCAGTGTGCGGTATCCCGTGGCCCAGAGCCCCACTCGGCGGCGAAGCCAGGCAGCCGCTCCCTCCTAACCCTTCCAAGCGCCGAGCCAACTCTGGTGGTGACAGGGTCAGGCGCCCACGACATGGGGGAAGGGTCCGAGCGATGCATCGCCACTGATGTCAGCGGCCAGTTTTTGGATGGCGTTGCATCGAACCGACCCGCGACCGTGGACACCCTTGTACCATCCGTGTGGTGGGCAAAGTGCCAGCGCGGCTCGAATGCGTCCCACCACCGGCCCTCCCGCTGCCCACTGGTGTGGGGCGCCTGAGTGCCACCCCGAGGGGGGATGCACCAGGGGTGGCCGCCGGCATAACGGAAGCGCCTGTGGGGCTGCGTGCGTAGAAGAGGCTGGTAGAGGCTGAGGCAGGGCCTGTGCTCAGATGGCTGCGTCGGCGCGCTGCCGCTGCTACGCACCACGAGGTGTGGGGCTGCTGACGGACTGTGGGTAGAGTGGAGATCAAATCATGCCGCGCGGCAGAGAAATGGGCGCGCTGCAGAGGAGCCAAGCATAGAAAAAAAAGAAAGCGCAACCCGCACATGCGTAAAAACGCAAACAAAAGCGGTGAAAAGTACGCAAGAGGTGTGCTTTCTTTTTTTTTTGTCTTTCCTCTTCTTTCTTTGCGCTGCTCGACCTTCTCGCTCTCTTGTCTTGCGGCTTTTAATCGTTTTCCGGTAACGCGCAGCTGTGCCTTGTGCGTGACGTTTCTCCGTATGCGTGCCCAGTACATCTCTCTCTCGGCTCCTGTTGGCCGTCTCAGCTCTCCCGAGCACTTCCCTTCTTTCTTCCTGTCCATGCGTGGCTTTGTGGTGCGCATCTTTCTTGCACCGTTTTGCGCCTCTCTGAGCTCTCTGCAGAGACATGTTTCCCACGAGCGCGGGTGCCCCCCTTTGTTTCTCACGCACTCGCACAAGAGACGCTGGGGCGTATGTCGCTCTCTCTGTCTCTCTTGCACGAGTGAAGCGACGCAGGCTTTGTGACGCGATGCACCTCTGTGAGCAATCTGCAGCTTGCCACGACGAAAGAAGGGAGAGAGGAAGGGAAGACGGGAGAGATTGTGGTGTCACGGGCGAGAGAGAGGAGACACCAAGGCACGCTGTGGACGCATCGTATTCGGAATCAAAAGCGCAGGCAACGCTGCAGCTGCAAGCACGTCTGTGTGTCTGTGTGTGTCGGAAGAGGGGGGATGGGGCACGTACACCAAGAGCGAAAGAGGAGATGCGGGCCGACTTTTCCCCCCTTCTTTTGGCAAAGAAAGAACAGGGAAGCGGGAGGCGGGAGGCGTGCCGTGCGAGTGGTGATGCTGTAAGGCCGTTTGTCCCTGCGGCTGATGTAAAGTGGCGCGGAGGAGGATGAAGAGGATGCCGCCATTGTATTCGTTTTCGACTCACCGCGTGCGTTCTCTCTCTCTCTCTCCCTCTCCTTCGCTCGCCCTCTCACCAGGGGTGGGGGAGGGGCGTGTGGTTGTTTGAGGGGGGAGGGTGCTGTTGCCGTTGTTGCTAGTCTGCTCGACACGGCGGGGTGACAGCGCAACCAAAACCCTGCGAAAGAAAAAGGAAATAGCACAGCTTGCTCTATCATCTGTTGACCGATGTAGAGATACGCGTCAGCGAGATGTGTTTTGCTTGTTCTTTGTTATGTTTAGGGCGCCACGGATATGAAGCACTTCGAGAGTCAGCATGATGAGAAGACAAGGCCAACCCACAAGAGTGTAGACTCTGATCAGCTGAGATACTCACCTGGGCGCTCGTGCCAGTGGCTTGTTGACGACCAATAAGAGCATTTCCACGTAGGCGGGGGCGCCTTGGAGGAGGGCCATACTTGTGTGCGTGCGTGCGTGAAGGGAAAGGTGCTGCTCTCTTTCTGTTGCTTCGACAACACCCGTCTTCTCCCTGCAACACGTACTTTGGACCGCACGGTCATGTCGCGCGGCTGCCAGACCGGCCTCGCTCTCCCCTCTGTTGTGAGTGGCTTCTGCCCATCATGAAGGTGCTTCGGGCTCTTCAGATGCCTGCACCCGGGCGTGTCCTCGGCTTGCGGGGCTCATGTCTTCCGCCCATGGGTTCTAGCCCTCTTTCCCCCTCCCTCTAAACGGTCCAAGCAGTCTGCACCGCCTCGCACTTCTCTTTCTTGCCTCGACTCATCTCTCCTTTTTTTTCAAAATGTTGTCTTTGATCTGCGGCTCTGCCAGGAGGGACTCCAACTGCGCTAGAGGGAGTCGCGTGAGTGAAATGGTGTCCGCGGCCGACGATATTCAGCGTACTTGATGCACGAAGCTTCTCGGCACACACAGCTACGAATTCGACAACTCATCTCTTACTCGCGAGCTGCTTAGAAGAAGCTGAACAGGAAGGAAGGAAGCAGGAAAAGGACACCTATGCTGCTCCCTGGTAGCTGCGGCAGCGACGGCGGCGCTGCAATCGCAGAGAGCCGCGCCGAGGTGTGTCGTTGCCGCACCACCACCACCACGCCGACCATCAGCTCATCCGCCACGAGGTCAAGCTTTTCACACACACAGCCATCTTACGACGCCTCCTTTGCCTTCACCCTCGTCTCAGCCGACGATGTTTCTTTTCATTGTTGTGTCACAGCGTACATGTGCGCCCACTCACTGTACCTTCGAAGTGCTCGAGATGTCGGCGCGTCGGAGGGGTCAGTGCCCGTTGGCTCCGCTCAAGCCGTGCGCGATTACATTGCCTACCTTCAGTACAGCGACCTTCGCAAGCAGCTCGCTGCGGAGCTGGCAAGACCCACTGCCGCGACGGGCGCTACGGCCACGGGGGCTCCTCTACCGCCAGTGGCTTCTTTGGTCGGAGTTCCGCCGCCGGAGCATGGCCTGCGAGGAGATGGAGCACGAAAAGTATGCGATACGGCGCAGTCGTGGCTGTTCCCATGGGATGAGGATGAAATAGGCCGTGACGGCGCTCATGGCTACGCTGCACAACCCCTCGACTGCGATCGTGCTTACACGCTTCACGCTAACCGGCTGCGGCACTGGCTCACCGCGGCGGAACTGGCCTCTTTTCGCGGGGAGACTGCTCTGGAGGATGCAGCACTTGCACGGACGGGCGGTGGCCGTCGCGGTCGGTCACCTATGGCGGCGGCAGCCTCGCCAGTGCCTGCAACGACGAGCGCGTCGATGCTTCCGTTCTTTGCCGCTGATCTTCCGCTGGAGCCGCCTCCTACAGCCGTGAACTCAGCGGACGCACCAGAGAGCGCGCACCAGCCGACCCACTCGCCGCAGAGTTTTATTGCCACGTCATCGTCTTCGTCGTCCGCCTCTTCCACCTCTCTTACGTCTTCCGTGTCAACAGCGTCTCTGGAGGCGCATGAGAGCGCGGCGCGAGCTACCAGCGGCGTTGATGGCGGCCCCCACGACCGGCGCCAACGGACATACCTTGGCGAGGAGCTCGGTTACGGTGAGTTCGTGGCCTTGGGTGACCCGGAGGGCCTGTTTTTCATCGAGCACGTTCTGTTGGCACACGAAACGACGCAGGGGGCGACCGCTGCGTCGACAGCGGGGGCGCGGTGGGCGAGTGACAACTCAGACAAGGTGACCGGGGACAGAGAGCAGGGTTTGACATCGCAGAGCTCACAAGGGGTCCGCTCCGCTCCAGAAGCGTCACGGAAGACTGCCGCAAGCACGGCGGCGGCCTCTGCGGCACCGCTTCCGTCGCATGCTGACCCGATCGTCACATTAACAGCGCGTCAGCAGTGCCGCCTGCTGGAGCTCATCTCTGTTGCCGATTTTATGGGCACCCAGTCGCTGGTGGAGCTCTGTGCGACGTACCTGGCAGCATGGTTGATGAACCGCACGGACGAAGAAATCGTTCAGTCCTTCCTCACGACGGCAGGCCCGAGTAGTGCTGCAGCCGGTGCGGGTGCGTCCTCTGCGCCAACTTCATTCAAGGTCACGGGCGCCGCTTCCTTCAACGAGCTTTGGATAGCGCCGTTGCTGGGAGACGACGTCGCGCCCGGCAAGTCTGGCGAGGCTACCAACATGCCGCTTCCGTCTGCAGGTGTCACAGCCACGTCTGGGGTGGTCAAGCCACGCATGGAGGCGGCGACAGCTGCTGCGGTGACGAAGCGGAACGCCGCCATGCCAAAACGAGCGGGCAAACTAAAGGGCAACCATGCCGGCTCAACAGACGCAACCGCTGCGGGGCCTTTGAAGTACGCTGGAGGCGATAGAGGCCCCACCACTGCGTCAGCCGCCGTTGAACCTGCACACGCGCCTCTCCTGCTGACAGATGATCAACGACTAGTGCTCCTGCGGCAGATGAAGCGCAACAACTCCATTATCGTGTCACCTTATTGACCCTAACAACGGCGCGCGGCTGACGACGCTAGGGATGGTGCTTCGCCGTCGCCATGGCCGTACTCAGTGCCACTGTGGCCGTTGCTGCTCTCTCTCTCTTCATCGTTTGTGTTGGCTGCAGGCAACACAGCTTTGAAAGCAAGCGACGGAAACCCTGCGCATCTGAGTGGTGGGAAGGTGCATAGGCAAGCGGCTGCGAGCGAAGTTTCCGCGCCGGAGCCTTTCCAGCCTCTCTCCTACCTCCGCGCGCCACCTTTCTCCCTCTTCGCCTTCGACCTCGTTGTCTGCGATTGTCATGGGCGCTTGCCCTAATTTTTTTTGTGTTTGTTTTGGTTCTACTTGCACCCCGCTCTTCTGATAGCACACGCTCTGCCCATAACCCGGGCTGTTAGGCTGCTCACTGCCTGAGATGACAAAAAACGAAAACGTCTCCCCCCTCTTCTTCTTCCTCCGCAACGAAGACCGACACAGCCAAGCAGCAAGGGACTGAGGTGTGCTCGGCTGCTCGCCTTTCGTGTGCTGCGATCGTGTGGTCAGCTGGTCTGATGAGGTATATATGTGTATATAGTTTCAACGACAGAATCGCACCTTCGGCGCTGGTGCAAAGCCGACACAGTCATCCCCACCTCGTGTGAACGGCAGCCAAGGACACTTCAAGGAAAAGGAGGAGGGGCATACCTTGGTGCTTGTTTCGCAATGCAGATATGTATCTATATCTTTATATATATATGCGCTAAAGAAAACCCTCCTCCTCTGCCACCCCCCCTCCACCCCCTCTGTGTCTGTGTATGTTGCACGGGATGGTTTGCGCCTGGTTTCCGTTGGCCGTCATCTCTGTTGCTCCCTTATTCCCCATCTCCCTGCATACATGCTCCCTTCTGTCGTCCATCTCTCGTCTTCATAGTCAGCATCTCTCTCTCTCTCTCTCAGCGTGTGAGGTGAGAGGGCGATCTTTTTTTTTCACAGGTGCCGCTGCAGTGTTTGCCGCTGCTTCACCCTTTCACTCTTTCTCTCCTTCTGCGAGGTTCGTTGCGTGCACCTCCTCCCCCGCCCGTCAGACGCCATGCTCGTTCGCGGCTCCTTCACGCTAGAGAAGGCGGAAAGCGCCTGCCAATGGTACTACCGAATCGGCTTCTTTGCTCTGCCTTGGCTGTGGGCCGTTGTCTGGCTATTCTTCCGCCACTACGAGGACGAGAGCGAGTTGATTCGCTGGTATGTGGAGCGGGCGAAGCGTTACAGCGTATCAGGCGGCGCCGTGTTCGTGATCGTGTCCGTTGTCTTCCTCTTTGTCATCCCCCCGACGAGCCCGATCTGGGTGATCGCGCCCTTCCAGGACACCTTCCAGTGGGGATACTTTGCAGTGAACGCGTCAGAGGCGGCGGGCGCGGAGAACGCCGGCTCCAGCGGCTGAGGCAGTGCGCCTTTTCTCTGCAGGGGGGGGGGCTCGCCGCGAAACGTACATAAGCAGCGCAACTGCGGTCTACTGCTTCACAGCGAGATTCTGGGAGCGGCGCATGCCTTGCACGCTTACACTCTCGTGAGCCGGAGAACTGCGCCTGCTTTTAGATGCCTCCGCCGCTGCCGCGACTGCTGCTACTCGACATATGTGTGTTCCCGACTCTCTGCTGCGCTCAACTATCTTTTTTGTTTCATCGCCTCTCCGTCAATGGCTGCGCCGACGCGAAAAAGGGACGCACGCACGACGGCTACGATGCCGCTTGGCTCGTTGGTTTTTTATTTTCGGAGAATCGAAGGAAGACGGGGTTAGGGGAAGTCAGTGCTGCTCTCTTTTCGTCGATGCTCGTTGTGCGTTTTTGTGCATGTCCGTGCTTCGTCTGTCCTCCTCGCCTCGCTTTAGGTTGTGTGAGTGGACGCGCAGCCAGTGCCGCAAAACAAACGCGAATGACGGTGTCGCTCATTATTCTGCAACAGATGTACGGTTGTGTCGGCACGCGCGTGTGGGGAAACGAAAAAAAAAGGCCTTCGCGGGCTGATGCCCCGCAGCAGCGCCTCTTCCCTTGTGCCAACTATCTAATTCTTCCAGTGGCCCCTTGCATGTACGATGTGGGCACGCGAGGAGGGAGAAATAGGGCGTAGAAGGTTCAGCGGGCCTCGGTTGTGGTCCCTCTCTGAGGGGCCCGAGAGGGGTTGGGGGTTGGGCTGCGTTGGGCATTAAAAAAACGGATGATCTCTTCCAAGCCCCCCTTTTTGCGCTTCTTCCACATCTTGCTCACGCCCTCTAGGGTCAGCTCGTCCTTGCTTCCCAGCCGCCATGCCGTCCTTGTTGTCGCTCCACCACTGCTTCTCCCCCTTCCCGACCCTTCGCAGTCCCGTGCATTTTCTGTGCGACCAGTGGTCTCCTCACACCGCCGTGACATCTGTACCCGATTTGGACGGTACTGAACTCATACATAAGCGCGTTTACTGCTGTCCGACGGTGTCGATTCTATGACGAATATGTTGACACATCTACGCATATACAACCACAGCTCACCCTCCTCTGTTGCACTACGGCTATGCCTGGCAACGGGGCTGGCGGAACACTGTTTGACGCGGTTCAGCCCACTGCGATTTCACTGCACACGACACGGGCTGGGTCCCAGATGACGCTTAGTACCACCGCAACGCGGCAAAAAGCAGATAAACAGTAGGTGAGATGCACATTTTTGTCGGATCGCCGACGCGATGCATCGTGAGCGAGTATGGCCGGGATCATGGCTGCAAGTCTCTCCGGCATAGCGCCAGCTCATACCTATCCGCCGACACAGACTGAGCCAGCCGTGCCCGAGAGCAGGCTGTGCAGGCTGCTTGGCTTCCCCACAAAGAGCGGAAGGGGGGGCACTGGGCCCTGTGTGATACGGCGGTGAGGTGGTGGGCATTCGGTACACGCACACACACACACGAGATATCAACAACCTAGCGACTGCCGCGATGCCACTACCATCCCCCTTCTCGGTTTTCACTTCCCTATCTAGGGTGGGCGTAGCTCAACAAGTTGCGTTCTTGCCGCGCGTTCTCGGCCCGCTGCCTCTACTGTTGGCGCGCTTCAGTTGTCTGCGCCCGTCCCTCGCCACGCCCCTGTCACCGCTCACCTCCCATCTTTCACATCATTTCTATTCTTTTCTCCCCCTCTCCATCCTTCTACGTGTTTTCCATACCGCTTCGTTTTGCGGAGCTTTCTGCCACGTGCGGGAGGCTCGACCAGCATGCAAGCGCGCGTATCCACCCACCTAGAGACACACACACACACACAGAAGCCTATAAAAGCGCAGAGGCCCACAACGCCTATCTTTGCATAGAGACGTTCCACCGTGAGCGTTTCTTCACCTTGGCTATCCCTCCCCTCTCTACGCATCTCTGCGTGAGCGTGTGCCGGCTAGAGCTGCCGCTGTACTTGGGCTGTTGCTCTTGTCCTTGCTGACGCACTCGCGTGCGCGTGGTGTCGTCTTTCTCCCAGGACTCCCCCTTTTTGTTTTCCTGTTTATCTTTTTCCACTGCCGTCTCTCTGCTTCTCGGACGATTTCAGCTCTTTGGCATCGTTTGCTCAGCAGCAACGCGTCTACTCATTCCTTGTTGTAGCACTTGCCTCTCTGTCTGACTGTTGTTCGCGACGCATCTTATCCTCTCCTCCCCTCTCCTCGTCTCTCGTGGCCTCCCTTATCCTCATCCCTCGTGCGCTTGTTTCGGGTATCTTGGTTGTGTCTGCGTGCACTTTTCTTAGTGCGTCGCTTGTTTCTCTGCTTATTTCCTCCCTTCTCACCACACACACACACACACACACACACACCACATATTTCCGTGTGTTGCCTCCGCTATCAATCTCCCTACCCCCTCCGCCCATCAGCCCGGCTCCACTGCTCCTGCTCGGACTTGCTTCGTCCAGCTTCTTGAAGCTCTTCTACCCATCCTAAATTCTTGTCGTTGCTGGAGAGGGGATTCTTTTGCGTTTTCGACGCAACACGCACACGACGACATCACCGAAAAAGCTTACAGGGCTCGCCCCCTTCCTTCCGGCTCGTTCCCGTGCAGTTTCCCCTGCCTCAATGCCGTCCTCCTTCCCTGCTGAGGCGTCCATGTGGATGCAGAACGCCGTTCACCTCGATACGGACCACAAATACGTGGAGGCGGAGGAGTGCTACACGAAGGCCATTTTTTTGTTTCGGCAGGCCCTCTCGGACCCGAACATGGCGGACACCGAGCGACAGAAGCTCTTGAGCTACATGAGTGATGTAGCCAAGCGCATACAGCGGCTGCGCGCGCTGAACCGCACTTCCCAGAGTGCGAACTCGCCTGAGCCTAGCGTTTCTCCGTCCGGCCCGTTGGGACGCCGTGCCTCGGCTAGGCAGGCAAGCGAGCACACGCCTCCTCGTGGCTCCGACGCCGCCGCGACGGCCTTCGGCGCGCGGAACCCACGCGGTAAGGACGGCAAAAAGGCACCAGCAGGCGTCGAAAACGACTTGAAAGTGCTGGACGCCATTCAAGTCAATCAAACCGATCCATTTCAGGCCAGCAACTCCAGCCCCAGCCCCTCCGCCGCGTCGTCAATGTCGGGCAAGCGCGCGTTGCCGGTGGCTTCTCCGACCCCTTCACCCCCGTCAGCGCCGCCATGTAAGCCAACCTGCGGCAGCGACGGCGTGCCAGATGGTGGCAAGCCAGGCGGCAGCTCCGCGGAACCGCCCGCGTTGCCGACTCCGCCACCACCTGGCTCCTCGCAGCGGCTGTTCGGCGTCGCGTCTCACTTTGCCCCTCGTACATCCGAGATGGTTTACAAGGCGATTGGGATCGCGATTCAGCTTAGCCAGCAAGGGGAGCTCAAGCGGGCGGTAGATGTGCTGCAGCACGCCTACTCGCGGGGCAGCCGTGAGCGCAATAACCCTGGCAATTTCAAGGAGATTGGCGAGACACTGAAGCTAATGCGCCAGAAGTACTACGCAAAACATCTGCCACGCTTCCTGCAGGACAACCCGATCCTGCCGAGCGAGATGGAGCTGCTGCGCAAGAGCGGCATCACAAGCACGATCCTGCTCCCGCTCTGGGACGATGTGCATGAGGGCTACGGAGCTGAGAACATCTTCATGCCCTGCGAGGGAGTTTGGGAGGACGCTTTCACACCAAAGCTGTGCCAGAGGCAAATCAGCTCCGGCGCCGTCCTCATGCACTTTTCCGGATACCGGCAGGCGGGGCTTGACTACACCATTGTGCGCGAGGCGGATCCACTGCACATTCGGCAGAGCGTCGTCGGCGACTGCTCACTCGTCTGCAGTCTCATGATCTGCGCCAGCTATCAGAAGCGCTTCCCTAACGCGAAGATTATCAGCAACGTCATCTACCCTCAAGACCGCGACGGCAACCCAATCTTGAACCCGAAGGGCAAGTACTGTGTAAAGATGCTCATCAACGGTATTACTCGCATGGTCACGGTGGACGATCGGCTGCCGGTGAACCCTCAGTCGAGGCGCTTCCTCTGCACGAGCAGCACGGATCCGAGCGAGCTGTGGGTATCCATTATGGAAAAGGCGTTCGTCAAGGTGTGCGGCGGCAGCTACAACTTCCCCGGCAGCGTCAGCTACGCCGACCTGTACAAGCTAAGCGGGTGGCTGCCAGACTCGACGGCGTTCGGCAAGCCCGAGTTCGACCGCGAGTTCCAGTGGCGGCGGCTTTATCAAAACTTCAAGGCTGGTGCTCTGCTCTTCACAGTCAGCACCCCTGTGGAGATGCCAGCAGCGGACGAAGCGCTCGGGCTCGCCGCAGGGCACGCGTATGCGGTGCTGGATATGCAGGAGGTGGGCAAGGAGCGCGTCATGCTGCTGCGCAACCCGTGGGGGAAGCAGGAGTGGAACGGCAAGTACGGCCGCCGCGACACCAGCGAGGCAAGCGTCGCCGTCCGCGCCGCCTTTGATCTGAAACGCGAGGAGGAGGACATGGGTGTCTTCTGCATCGCCTACGATGATGTGGTGCGCTGCTTCGACAACTGCAGTCTGAGCTGGAACCCATACATGCTGTACCGCACCCCGGAGGGTCGGCCGCGCCGACCGGTGCGCATCGCGTGCCACGGCGCGTTCGACTACACCCTCAGCACGGCGCTGTCGCCGCAGCTGCACATTGGTGTCGTCGACGCGCCGAAGCGGACGCGCATGCACCTGATCTTGTCTCGCCACATCACCGACGTCTCGGAGTTTGGCCGGCAGTACGAGAAGGACGACGACACGACACCGTACCTGGCCTTGAAGGTGTACGACGTGACCGACTACCCGTCTGTAGCGCAGCACCTTGGTGGCCATTGCTCGCTGGAGATGTGCTACTGCCGCCGCCTCGCCTCGAATTCGGACTTTAAGAATAGCATTGAGCCCCTCAACGACGTCATCTACCGCGCCTCGTCTGCGCGCACCTTCAGCTTCGACTGTCCTGCCGGCTCGAGCAATCTGGTGGTGGTCGTGTCGCGGACTGCCTCAAAGGCGCGGCAGCCTTTCAACTTTACGGTGACCCTGCACACGGAGCTGGAGCAGATGCGGCTGCCGCGGCTGCAGGGCAACTACGGCAGCGGCGCCGAGGACAAGAACTCCCTCCTGGCAAGCGCCAACGCCAACGCCGGGAACCCGTGCGCTGGAGTGTACATGCACATGATACCGACCTCCTCGCTCAAGTTCACGACGCGGCTGTCCGGCGCGTGGGTGAAGGGCAAGACTTGCGGCGGCCGCACCGACGCCGCCACGTATGTCTTCAACCCGCAGTACCGCCTGCACCTGGACCAGCCCTCGCACGTGTCGCTGAGGCTGGCTGTGGCAGGATGCGAGGTGCCGTGCTCGATTCAGATGATCAAGCCGATGTCGTCCAACAAATACGAGGAGAACGGCGGCAGCGGTGGAATCAAGCGCAAGATGACTGACTTCGACGGCCGTGTCGGTAACGGTGCCAAGGCGGGCGAGCTTGTTCTCGAGAGCGCCCGCTACGCCTTTGGTGGGGCCGTTCTAGATAGCGCGCTGCCGTTCTGCGTCTGCTACGACCGCTACCGCGCCCTCGGCAAGCTGCATTGGAGGGAAGCGAAGAAGGTGCTGGTGAACGTGACCGCCCCGAACCGGACGCCTGAGTCCTTCATCGTCTACGACCTCGGGGACACCGACACCGTGGCGGTGCTTCTCCTGAATGCTATCAAGAAGGGCTGCGCTGCCTCCCCACGTGACGCGCACTTTAGCGTGAACGGGAAGCCGATCACGCTCGAGGCCACCATCGCGTCGCTCTTCCAGCTCGCATCCTCCCTCGGCGGCGAGTCCCTCGCCTCTGGCGGGGATGGCGCGACAACCGCGAAGTCTGTCACAGTAGCCCTCGCCCTGGACGGCAAGGCGGCGTCGATCGAGTCTGCCTCGAGCCCACCTGTGAGGAAGCTGAAGGAAGTCATGAACGACATAGTGTCTGATGTGCTCAAGTGCTCGTCGCAGTTCAGCAGCTACGTGCCACGCTTGACGCATCTTGCCAGGCAGGCAAACAGCGCGCTGACCGGTGCCAGCGATGCGGACGTGCGAGCGTACATTCTCGAGCTCGCCGCTTACCTTGCTGACTACGTGAAGCGGTGTGCCAGCGCGGTGCGGTCGGCGCAGACGCCGCAGGCGCTGCTTCCGCTGCTTCCTGCCGGCGACTACACGGTCATTCCATCTTTGTGGGAGAAGGGTAAGCCGGGCAGCTTTGAGCTGACGGTGGAGACGTCACAGCCACATAAGACGTCGGCGATTCCGAAGGAGGGACACAACATGCAAGAGACGCTTGTGCGCGGCGCACTACGCCCCGTCGCGGTTTGCCTGGGCACGTCACTGATGAAGCCGAGAGCAGTGCTCAGCATGAGGGATCCGTTCTTTGAGAACAGCAAGGTGCAGGTGCTGTGCCCCGCCCGCTCCGTCTTCATGAGTCGTCTCTTTGTCCTGGTTGACATGGTGGATGCGGAGGCGAAGGGCCAGCCGGCCAAGGCCCCCGCCACGAATCTGAGCCTCTTCCGTGTGCACAACGCGTCATCGATGGAGCTGGTGTGCGCTTCAGACGAGTACTCCCATGGCGGTGTGTCAACCCCACCTGTAGAGCTGGAGGCGAAGACGCAGTATCTGCTCGTGGTGAGCGCAAAGGAGAGCGTGGCTGACAAGTTCCTCCTCCGCATCTATACCAGCGGCAGCTGCACCGCTCAGCTGGCGAGCTGAACGAGACCGGCGCCAGGAGCGGGCGATGAGGGTGGGAGAGCAGCGGAGATGAAGGAAGAATCGAGCGCCTGCGTGCATCCATCACTGCGCCAAGTCAGACTTACGAATATGCATAGTCGCACTCCTCGCGTACCTTTCGGGAGCGCTTTATACACTGTCTCATCTTTTTCTTTCACATGTCTCTGCGCCTGCCGCAGATTTACGCATCCTCTGCGCCGCTCATCTCGTCCTCCCTCCTTGCCGATGCCGTATTTGCACTTCACTGCTGTGCGAAGCGCCGGCTGGTGTGCTCTGATGGGCTCATCTTTTCTTTTTTCGTTTTTTTTCCACGTTTGACAGTGCCGCGCTTTCCTCTTCCGTGTCTGAGCCGCACAAGAACGCCTCGTTACGATTCGTTTGCTGATGCCGTTCTGTTTTTTTTTTTCTTCCTTCCACGTTATATATGTGTGCTCATGACATGTGCATCGTGCGGATGTGTGCAAGCGGGCAAACTAACACCGCACAGAAAAAAAAAACGATGATAGCGTGGGCATGGGAATCACCGTTGAATTGTGCAACCTGATGCGGCCGCGGTCGTTGCACACGATCTGCATGCTCCCGCACGCGCTGACGAATGTGCACTGATTCTATGCGCGTCCGGGTGTATTGGTGTTTGTGAAGGAAGCCTTTTCGTTTAATCTTCTTTTTTTTTCGTTCATTTTCGCGCATTGGGTGGTCTCTGTAGAAAGGGCGTTAGATGCCATGTATGCTGCCGCCGTCCTCATAACGCTTTTCCGTTTTCCAGCTCGGCTAGAGGTATAGATGTTCGGTGTTCATCCGCGCCTGTACATCTTACGGTATAAGGTGTACCCAAGAAGGGTGAGCGACGTCGCATTTCGCTTCTCCTCTCCTCCCTCTTGTCCTTCCCTTCCGCAGCCGGCCAGTGGGATGAGCTCCACCCCCCCTCCCAAAGCACTGAAAGAATAATAATAATAAGTCGACATTCCCAGCAGGAGCCGACCCGTACCTCCCACATCGTGTGCGCCAAGCTGGCGTCCCCCTCGCACACACGCGTGCCGGACCTGGCCCAGGTGACGTTGTAGTGCGAACATGCACGCGTTCTCCACCTGCGCATGAGCTCGCCCTGAATAAAAAAACGCCTCCGCTCTGCACTTCGCAAACTTTGGCGAGGCCTACGTGGCCCTCCGATCAGGACGGCATCACAGAGGTGTCGTGGGGGGGGTACCCCCATCGGGAAGACTCCGATGGGTCGCGTTGCTGCACCTGCAACGCAACCATCATACACATCTCTCGCGAAATGACGTAGATCTCGCCGGGGCGTGCGTGACGCTGCACGAAGAGGGCGAGCACAGGAAACTCGCATCCGCTCAGGAATTCCGCTCTGTCTTGGAAGAGGTGTGAGTTTGAGATGGCCGACTCGCGTGTACCCCCACAGCAGCCCCAGTGATTGCCTTCCCGCCTCAAACACGGTGGCCACCGCCTTACGGAGCTGCCGCGCCCACAATGCGACGCCTACACGGCACAGGGCGCACCGATGGCGCCCGCATCCCCGCAGGGTGACCGTGAGCAGAGGGAAGCAGCCGAAGGAGAGCACGCATGTGCTCCCCACGCCTCGAATACGCGCCATCTTGCTCCCGTGCAGGTTACCCGGCTCTCACAGCCTGACGAGGAGGAGGGGCCATCCTGCGCGTCCTACAAGCCGTGCCCGAAACCAGCCCATGGACGCCTACCAGTGGCCAAAGAAGAGCGGAGGGAGCCCCCTTGCACGCGGCACAGAGGAAAGCGATGCACCTTGCCGATCTGTGTGGCGAGATGAGAAGCGAGAACCAGCAACGGATGCGGTGCATGGAAAGTACCCCCGACCAGTGCCCCCGCGCGTTCCCAGAAAGCGTCACTCCTCCGCCGCCGGTGACAGACGCGGATGTCGAGGCCCCTCCCCTCAGTGGCAGCAATCGTTATGGTGTGCCCAGCGCAGCACCAACCCCTCTCCTTGAATGGGCCCCCACCGTCGTGGAAGAGAAGAAAGGACGTATCGGACGGCGGCACCTTCATTCTCTGGCCGCGACAAGTCAACAGCTGGCCAGATGAGCAGCGTTACAACGCGGAGGTGGGTCTGGATGCGCAGCCACGGGAGAACTCGTGCTCGACGACTGTGTGTGTGTGTGGGGAGGGTGGCAGGTCTGGCAAAGTCATCTTTTCCAGGTGCGTCTTTCCGTGCATCTGCGGCCGCTCTTGAGTCTGCGAACCAGGGACCGCTCCGTGCATCAGCGAAGAGCGCACCCGAATGAGCTTGGCTGTTGGCCCAGAGGATGACGTGGGTGGCAACAGCAACATCGGCCTGCCATCCTATGTGTGCCGCGCGACCCGCCTCCGAAATTCACGTGAAGGTCTGCATCGACAGCATCCAACGGACGGGTGGTCGACAGGCGGTGGAGACAGCTCTGCAGGGGCCCCGAATCGCCGCGGAAAAGCTTAGCGCCACCTCGAATGACGACGAGACCTGCACCTGCAACATGTCTGCGTTGGCTGGCGTGGCGCTTGACCACAACTTGGGAACGGTCTGCGGTGGAAAACAGACGTGCACCCAGCTGAGCACCGATTCGTTCAAGCAGCTGACAAGGAGGAAGAGCTGGGATGGCTCATGGGTCGGCTTTGGTGTGCCGCCCGAGTCGTGCACATGCCCCCTCACAAATTTTGTCTTTTCCTCGCGGCGACGCGCCGGCTCTGCTCGAAAACGGTCACGAGGCCTCCACTGTGGTTCCTCGTGGGCGGATCTGCCTCAGAGCGCCCAAAGCGAACTCCGCTTGTGGCGCCAACGAGCAGCACCGAATATAAACCACGTTGCGCCGCACGTCTTTCGGCGTCTGCCGCAGAGCACGGCCTTCACATAGGCTGCAACTCCAGGAGGACGGTGAGGGGGAGGGTGCGCAGTACGCATGCATCCGCATACGAGGCAGATGGTCGTCACCGGTAGCCTCTGAGGGGAAGGGGAGGGGCGCCAGGCGCAAATAGCATCAACTCGGCTGGGCTCTGCGCGGTTTGCTGTGCCTTGTAGGCATAAACAACATTTCCAAAGAAAGCGAAGAACAGCAGCAGCACCACACCTTCCCAAAGACAGCACGCCGGTCCTCTCTGCCCTCCGTAAAGGCTGCGCACGCGGCCATGCGATTCATGCTGCAATGCATGCACGGAAAACTTTTTTTCCCATACGCGGCCACTTCTGAAAAACAGCAAATCCGCCGCTAATCCTGCAGGCCGCCGGAACCGCGACCCTGCGTACCACGCGTGACGGGGTCTACCTAGCAACATGGCAAAGAGCACGACGTGATGGATGAGGGCGGGAGGGAGGGGGTGGACCCTGCACTGCCCGTAGAGGTCATCAAAACGCGATAAACAGCGACGCTGTGAAAACGGAATGCAGAGGTCGGCCACCCCCCACACGGCCTACTGAACTGCATCGAACACGTTTGATGGCACCGTTCATGACCGGCTAGACAACGGGGGATGGAACCCCTCAAATCTATGACTTCCTTATCTTTCCTCTCTCCATGATCTCAGATTGGCGAGGGCGCGAAGTACCTATCCGTGTGCGCGTGTGTATCTTTACCGACACTTGGGTGTTCGGATGCTCGAGCGAGCGTGAGTCGTTGCGAGCGCTGCGGTGCCAGCGTCGACAGAGCATCTCTGCTGCTGATCCCGTGGAAGAGCGAACTGCGCGTCGTGTCGCCACTGTGCCCATGAACAAAAGGAAGAGCAGAACGCGACAACAGCAAAAAAAAAGCAGATTGGGCGAAGCGATTGTGGATGCAGTGTAGTGAGTGGGAGACCTGGAGACTGGCGGTGGGCTCTATCTTGTTGCAGCTCCAGCTCGTCTCGTGGCGCGAGAGCCCCGCCGTCTTGTGCTGTCGTCGTCTATGCACACACGTGCGAGCAGTGTGCATAAGCATGTATGCGCACGTGGACGCCACGCCGATCCTCTGCGCTCGCGCCTTTATGATTTGAGTCGCCAAGACCGAGGAGGCCAATGGGGCCAGCTTCCGGCTTGCGCCGCAGTGGAGGTGACAGCACGGATCAGTCGCAGCCCGAAACGAGGGCCACGTTTGCTTTCTACACGCGATGCACAAGAGTTGACACGACTGCCTGTCTTCAAGGATTCGGCACTTCTTTCTTCTCCATCATTCTCTCTACCTGTGGTCCTATGGCCCTAGGCACGCGCAAAAAATCGAATCGTGCGCGCACACAAAGGCCGCCACTCTACGGCGTGGCTGCCTTTCCTTTCTCCTCGCCCCCTCCCCCTGTGTCTTCTGCGCAAGTTTCTCTCGAGGGCAGCTCACGCACTCGCTCTCCGTCCGACTGAAGTCCCTCATCGGTCATACGCAGACGTCCGTCAACTGCTCCATCGTTTTCCTGCGTTTCTAGTAACTCGCATATCTGATTGCGCTTTTTTTTTTCTGTGCGCTTGTGTGTGTGTGCTGTGAGGCTGCACTTGCACGAGAGAGGTGTTTGGCGGCACGACACAAACCCACGCATCCCACTTGCGACACCACAGCGTTGCTGCCATTATTCCGAGCAGCAACAACAGAATCGACGGGTCTGCCTGTTTTTTTTTTCTTTTGGAAGGCAGCGGTGCTAATCAGCAATATGCCCAAAAGGCTGACCGCTCGCCAGTACACTCAGGTGCGTTGTCTGCTCATTGCTGCACACATCACCACCTTCGTTTTATCTCTTGGCATGCTCGTTGTCGCCATGTTGAAGCGGTCCCGCTACCTGGGCTACTTCAGGATCGTGACTGAGCCGGACAGGGACGTGAACATCTCCAGCGGCCTCATGGTTGCGAGCGGCGCCGTCGCGCTCGTTCAGCCATTGCTCTTTTTCGGCATACATGTTGCGTACCCCCTTGTCCGTCAGCGGCAGTGGGCCGTGCAGTATGATCGCATGCTACGCAGCGCGGGGGCTGGCCAACAGGAACAGCAGGCGCAGCAGCGAACTTATGCCTTACACGCGGAATCTCCAGGTCACCAGAGTGCTCCGATTGATTTCATGCGCACGCCGGTTCTCACCGTTCACGACTCGCACTTGCACCCCCCCCCCCCTAAGCAGGATGCACATCGAAGCGGAGGGGGCGCCACAGGGCAAAGCGGGCGCTGTCACAGAGGCTTCTGCCGCTACCGCTACTGCTTCGGCTGCCGCGGCGGCTGCGCCCGACACCTCCTCCTCGACGCCAGGACTAGGGCCTCCACAACCGGGATATCCCCTGTCGCTAGAGGCGTCGTCGGGCCCGCCGCTGCCGCAAGGTGCCCGCTTTTTTCACACACCACCGCAAAACGCGCGGGTGGCGCCGAGGGACAGTTGTGTGACGGTGGCACACAGAGCAACATCCCGCCTTTTCTCATTTCAGTCCATTTCGGAGACGGAGGCAGATGCGAACAATGCAATGACGTCGCTCTCTCTCTCGCCAAGTGTCAAGAAAGAGGCTCAGGAACTGGGAAGCAAGACGCCTGCGGCTGCCGCGGTGCCGTCGGCGCGTCGCCTCACCAGTGGCCACCCGCCCTTCTACGTTTGCACGACCCCTTCCAGCGTTAAGGCTGGTGAAGCGGTCGCGTCTCGCGACAGATACGATGACGCGACGGCCGTGGTCGCCACGGCAGCATCAAACACAGGCGACGCTGGCGTCGGTGAAGCCATCCCTGCTGTGTCTGACTCGACTCCCCCGCCGCACTCGTACGTGACTCGCGCAATGGTGAGGTCGCCGGGCAGCATTGCCATATATGGGTCCGATGGCACGGCATCGAGGCGTCCGCGTCGACGATCGCCGGACACAGAGGCACAGCGCACATTGGACGCGCTAGACGACGTTGATAGCAGCACCCTCGCTGCTGTCACGGAAGCCGCACAAAATGATGCGGCATTCCGACCCAATGCCTCTCAGGCCCAGAGCGCGACCAACCCGTTCAACGCCCTGTCGACAGCGTTTGCCAGCTCTTCGGTGCCGTCGCTGACGCCGCCGCTTCTGTTGATGCGTCCTAGCGACGCTCGTGACACCACCAGTACCCAGCAGGCCTGCACAGACGCCTCCTCCGTCGCGTCGTCGAGGCGCTCAGCTGTGGCGGCCCCTACGCTGACGTCCACGGCGGCGGTGCCGCGTGCCGCTTCGGCCCGAGAGAGAGAAGTCGGGGTACTGTCCAGTGAGGAGGTGCAGCCGCCAAAGGCGTCTAGCAAGGAAGCGTCGCAGCACGGCCAGCGTCACCTCAGCTGCTCAGGCGACTTTTCACAGCGCAGCGCTGCATCGGCGTTTTTGCGATCACTGGCGTGGCTCATACCCACCCGCTTCACGGCGGAGGCGTCGCCATCGCAAAGTCATCCGGCGAGGCGGCCGTCCACCTCACTCCTAAGCGCCTCCGTTCGGCCTTTGCCGCCCGCGCTTCTTCACATGTACTTCAAGTCGGAAACGATGTTCCGCTCGCTGCTCAGCGCCTACTACATCTTCGCGGGCGCCGGAATCCTTTTCATGTACTTCTTTGGCATGCTCTGGTTGGTACGTAGAGAGCTGCAAGGGCTGGACAGTCTCGTGTCAATGGCAGAAGGGTGGAGTAACGTCTTCATTTATCAAAACGTGACTTCTGCTGTCGACGCTGCCTTGTGCAGCGTGGAGTTGGACCGTAGATGCAGCGGTGGGATGAGTCTCTGCAATGCGACGGCGTATGCCAGCGCCGAGGCGGCACACAACCTCAGCTGCCCCTTCTGCGAGGCATCGCAGCAAAGGTTGATCAGCACATTCACGCAGCTGTGCTCGATAGCGTACGATCCTAGCGTGCGGTTCACGAGGGCTTTCCTCATCCTTCTCACGCTCTCCGTTATTGCCAGTCTGGTATCTCTCTGCGTTGCGGTTTTCAGCTGCGGCACAGGTGTTCTGGCGAGTGTCGGCTACGCGTCTCTTTCGAAACGGGAGGAGGCGCAGGCGATGCTGGAAACAGGCGGCTTCTTCTCTACCGAGAACGCACAAGGAGTGCACGCCTCGTACCCACCGACGCGCTCCTCATCACCGCTGTTCCACGCGGCTGCTGCTGATGAAATATCGTCACCAACAACGCCAATGGCCGTGGCGCCCTCTCGCGAGCGACTTATGCACACATTCGAAGGTCTGCATGCTCCGTCGGCTGCACTGCTGCCACCGTCGTCGGTTGTCATGGCGGAGATGTCCAGCAGCGGCGGTCTGGTGGTGCCGCCGATGAGCATGAAGGGAAAAGCGTCGTTGCCTCGCATGAATGCGGTGTGAAAGGTGTCGGCGCACTCCATGGTGAACGGCGCAGACGACGCGAGCAGCCGGACGCAGACCCTCAACAGCAACCTAGTGGCATCTACGAAATAGAAGGCGGAGACGAGGGGAGAAAGGGGACAGTGCGGATGCGCCCCCTGCATGTACTATGCTCACCCTTTGCAGCTGCCGCACCCTTCAAGGCCTATGCGCTCTGTGCTGGGGTGGTTAGCCCCTCCCTCTCTAGTCGCTCTCCTGCACTCTATTGTACTCTACCTCACTGACCACCACCTTCACCCGCTGTACCGTTTCGCTCCTCCGCTTGCCCCCTGCAGCTCTTCGCATGCTCCTTCTTTGGAGCCTTCGAGCTTGTGCTTCCCAGCGGATGCGCGTCTTGTTCTCTGCCTCGTGTGCTATCTTGTGGTCATTCTCTGCGCGCCTCCTCGTCGTCTTCCTCCCCTTTCTCCTCTATGTCTTTGACCTTTTATTAATATTATTATTATTATTTTTTTTTCCCACCGTGCTTGCGCGTGCTGCCGCCACCATGGAACTTCTTCTTTCTGCAGTTCATGTCTTCTCCCTCTCCCTTTTTGGCGTGTGGGGGTGAGTTGGTGCGCATGGCTGTTGTGGCTTGTTTCGGGATCTCTTGGTGTCTCCTTGAAGTTGGACACGCTGTAGCTATTTATTCATTTTTTATCCCGCGCGTGCGCGCGCGCTCTCTTTTCCGCCCGTTCTGCTCAGCGGTGGGAGCGTTTGCGTGGGTGTCCTTCGTGTGTGTCTGCTCAGGCTTCTGCACACTTACCGGCGCACCGATCAGCTTTAGAGGTGACCAACTTCACGCCGGCGTCCCCGTCGCGCCTCTGCCGCACCCAGCTCCCTCCCTCCTCCCCATCTAGCTTGGCCCAAAAGCACAAGCAAGGCAAGGCAAGGCACCCGCGGCATGTGCTGCTGCTCTCCTCGGTACTTTCTCTGTTTCTTTTCTCTCTAGCTCGCTTCACGACGCACTAACAGCTGTGCGCATGCGACCGACGTGAATAGGTAGCGCACATACATGTGCCCGTGTACATGAGAGTGTCTCCGAGCACATGCACTCCCACTAAACGAGTGGATCGTGTGTGTGCGTGGAAGGGGGGGGGAGGTGCGGCAGCTCATTTATCTTCCCACCCGTTCACAGTTGACTCTCTCTTGCTGCCCACCACTTCCACCTCACCACCCCCCTTCTCTGCACCTCTTGAAAAAACGGACGCAGCTCTCCCCTTCTTGATCCTTGTTGCTGTTCTTGGGAGGGTGGAGGAGGACGACGAAAAACAAAGAAAACGAAAAAAACAAAAAAAAACGGGCCATCATCTGTCTCTCTGTCTCTCATGTATATCTGCATCGCCGCCATGCTGCATCGCTTTCTTCTGGCCTCCTCCCTCTTCTTCTGACCCTTTCGCTTTTTGTTTGTTATTGCTTTACGCCTTTTTGAATATATTTGTTTTGTGTGCATGCTTGTCTGGGCGCGTGTGTTTTTAATTTTCTTCTTTTTGTCTCCCGCTGGCCTCATGAGGTGATGTGCATTCAGTTACCTTCTTGACGGATGATAGCAAACTATGGAAGACGAAGCATATTGTTCTCAGAGAAGGTATCACGTGCTGCTATCCCACTTCTCTTCTCTATACAAAGACATCTACTTTTGTTTTTCCTTCTTTCCTTCATTCGCGTTATCTGGTTTCTTGTCACATAGGCACACGCACACGCACACACACACACACACACACAAAACGTGCTGTCTTCTCTTTCCTCTTTACCGCATAACGTAGTAGATTCATAGGAAGGAGGCGGAGAAGGGGCATGTGTGCGCGTGCGTGGGCTCTGCACCTATATCCTATTGCCACGCGTTAAATGCGCGGGGCGAGGACATGGGAAGACTGCACAGGCACGCGCACAAAACGGCTACAAGCTCTCAGAACATGATGTACTTCCATTGTATCTTGCACCATTTTTTTCACCCGCTCAGGTATATATCTTTCTTTTCCTTTTGGTGCCGTGTGCTCTCGTGTTTCTTTTTTTTTGTTTGGTGGCTCGCACTTCCTCTCACCACATCCGAAGCGGCCGAAAGAGGCGGTGCGTACATTTCATTCCACGCCCATGGGTACAGCGCAAACGAGGCGGCTGCCCTCCTCCCCCCTGTTTGCAGCTATCCCGCTGAACGTGAAGCAATGCGACTGGGGCCGACTCTGCGGCGAGGACGAATGGGGTGAGCCAAGACACAGAAAGGCAGGTGCTGCTGCGACGGACTCGCTTTCCCTCCTCAAGGCGCTCAGCACGGGCCCTGCAATTGTGGAGGATGGCATGCTGCGATGTATATGGGCACATGTGCTGGCGCTTCCAGCCTGTCGCGTGCGCCTCTCATTTCGGTCTGTCTGTGGTGATTGCGACTTGGTGCACTACGGCGAAGTGGTCAAGACTGCGAAGTCGGCAGTGCCAGAGGCTCCGACGACAGCTGCGCGGATCGCGGACTTGGCCATCGGCCTCAGACGCCAGGCCGACATCCCCTGCAACCGCGCTACATGATGCGACATGCAGCCACAAGAGCTCCTTGGCGGCGGCTGTCTCATACCAGAAGAACAAGGATGCTGAGCCTACGAGCCGACAGGAGACCGTGCTTGCCCAGTCCCGCGCGGGCACCTGCCCGCACTTTGGATCCCTGCAGCGGCGGGTGGCTGGCAGTGACAAGATGGAGTGCAGCTGGTGTGCTGCCTATCATTGAGCAATCATAGTGGCGCCCCCCCACCAGTGCTTTCCTATGAGGGCGTCCGACCCCGCGTTGTACCCCGGCATGCTACGCGAAATTCGCGGGTCGCCCTGCGCTCACAGCACACCTGATTGCACGCTGTGATCTTGCATGCAATGACCTGACTACCCACATCTCACTCGCGCCGCATGAAGCTCGTCCGTGGGATGTCTACCGCTGCCCCCTTGTGCCCCTTCAGTGCGGCAGGCTGTGAGCTCTTTGTGTGCGCACGCGCATGCGTATCCGCTGACCCCTTCCGCCTTACTCAGCCACGCGTGTGAAAGGCGTTCGGGTTCAGAGGAGGGCGGAATGCTTTCAGCTGCCACAGACTCATAGCAGCGTCCCAACTGTCGTGGTGCGTGCGGGCAAGCCATCTAGACATGCACCCAGACAACCATGTCGCTCTGAGGAAGGCCCCAGGATGCAGAGATGCGAGCACTGTGCGCGCACGCTGTCAAACACCGCTGGCATGGTGCGCCGCATCCGAACGGGGCATCCAGAGGCCAGAAGAGCACAAGCGATGCACGAAAAAGGCGCAAAGAGACCCAATACGAATCAGCCCCAAAGCGCATGTGCGCGAGACACGCGGCATCTCCTACATCCGACGGGATGGGCTGATGCGGCGCAGATGCCGGAAGCATGGCGAGGGCGCCACGAATTTGCACCATCGAGTCTTCCACACTCCCATGTGAAGAGCCTCCGAACTACATTATGGAATTCCGCGGCTGGAGGCGAGGCGGGAAGAAGCATGACACACACGCAGAGTGTGCAGGGCCTCGGAGGACCCTGGCCTGAGGCCGGCCAACTTCCTAAATTCATCCGGCATGCGCCTGGATCCATTCCCTACCACCCGTACGGAAGACGCCACCGTCTTTGCCCTCGAGCAGGACCCCAGACGCGACCCTCTTGGATCAAGGCATGCACTCCAGCCGAGTGTGTCGCCCTGATCGCGCTGCACGCATCTAAGGAAGTAACGAGGAGCGAGAAGAAGAGCGTGCTTGACAAAGGCCCGATTGGACGGCAGAGGGTTCTTCCTGGAGGACCAGAGCGTAGCCGTGGTGCAACAGAGGCGGGTGAAGTGCTGTTTTCGTGTGCGCATATTTTCCGACGTTTACGTGGCCGAGTGAAACGCTGCGGAAAAAAGATCCTCTGCCGTCCCTGATGGTGGTGACACCTCGACGCGTGGTACCCATGACTCTGTACACGCCCTGTGTGGGGAAGAAGCCAGGCAGCCCCTATCCCCTGCCAATGCTGCACCGCACCTGGCGGTGGCAGGGCCAGGCGCCTACGACGTGGGGAGGTCAGAGCGATGCATCGCTGCTGACGTGGGCGGCCAGGTCGTGGATGGCGCTGCGTCGGAGCGACCCGCGACCGTGCACCGGGCTGCGCCATCCATGCTATATGGGCGGAGTGTCAGCGCGACTCGACCGCGACCCGCCCGGCCCTCACTGCCTCCTGGTGTGTGGCGCCTGCGCCACGCCGAGGGATGCGCCGGGTGGCGGCCGGCATAGTGGGGGCAGCTGTGGGGCTGCGTGCGCAGAAGAGGCTGGCAGAGGCTGAGGCAGGGCCCGTGCTGAGATGGCTGCGCCGGCGCACGGCTGTGATGCGCGTGTCTCTAGCGCTGCTTCGCACCACGCGATGAGGGCATGTAACGAAGGGTGGGTAGAGTAGCGGTCGAATCATGCTGCGTGGCAGAGAAATGGGCACGTCAAAATGAAGTGAACCGAAGCAGGCAGGCTTGCTCCCATGTCTGCTTCTCCCCTCTTCGTGTTTTTTTTGTTGTTGTCGTGGTGCTTTTGTGCCCGCGCTCTGCTCTATCAAAGGCACTTCACCGCGCGCCCTCTAAGCTCCTCTGTAAACTACTAGCTTGCGAATACGTTTCTCTCCCACCGCGACGCCCACAAGCACAGGTGCTTGCGTGATGTTTGAATCTTGAATGTGTGCTTGTGGTGCGGAGAGTGGCGTGTATGGTTCGGAGGTGATGAGGCCAGGGGCGGTGTAGCGGGGTTTCCTAAGGAAGGAGGCTCACATACAAGGAAGCGAGAAGGGAAAAAAGGAGGAGCGCACGAGCATCTGCTTGAATGTTTGCTAGATCTCTCTGTCTGTATGTGTGCGCCCTTTTTCGCTCAGGTCAGCGTGTGTGTGTGCGATGCTCTTTTTCGTGCCCCTCCTGTCTCGCAGTCATTTTTTCCGTCTCTTGTCCCACCCCTTGCCGCTTCCTGTGTGGCGGCACTTCGTGAGCGCATAGGTGATGGATTTTGGGCGTCGTGGTCTGTTACTGTGTGGTGCCACCCGTCTAGAAGCTGCCATCTTCTGCTTCTGATGCGGCATGGCTGCTCAGCTCAGCGACGTGGCAAGTAGCATTGCTGACTCGCTGCCCATCTCGACAAACCGCTGTGTATCTCTGCTCTTCTCATTTCTCTCTGATTGTGGTATCATGCGGTATTACTCACTCCAGTACAGGCCGCCGCCGCTGCTGCCGTCACCGTCGCCCCCCCCCCCCTCCGCACGCTCATACGCACACACGTGCACCGCTGCCCGTCCGCCACCCTCTTCTGCAATCTGCACCGGTGCTTGTCGGCGCTGTCGACAGCGAGAGGCAGACGGAAGCGGCCCAGTCAGTAGAAAGTGGAGTGGGGCCAGAGGTTTCGCTCTCGAGGCGCTTTGGCTTCCGTCTGTGCATCTTTCTCGATTTCTTGTCGGATGCTGGAAGGGGCACCGCAGCCAGGGCCGCGCATGAGCAGGAAGGACAAACAGACACGCACAAAGTAGAAATTATCCGGGCACACGCGCAAGCACGCTGACCCCTTGCGCTTCGCTCTCGCTGTCACGCGACTACACACGCACCTACCGAGAGATGCCTCCCAAGCGGCCCTCTGGGCGTTCACTGGGGCCGGTGGGGTCGTCGTCGCTGACATCATCTACCCGCACGCCCCTTCACACACAGGAGCTGCTGCTATTCAGCAGTCCCATCTCCGCCACTCCGGCGAAACGATCGACATCGACGAACAAGCGGACAGGGTCCTCTCACGCTGTTGGAGCGCGCCAAGCTGGGCATTCCCGGGGTTTCTCGCAGCATCGCCAGTCACCATCCTCGACGGCGGCCTGCAAATGGACCGATCGCACACCGGCCGAGTACGAGCCTCTCCCCGAGCACTACCACGCGGCACCCTGTACTTCATCCAAAGGGTTTTCTTCTTCCATGGCCGTCGCACCGTCTGGGGCCGTCACAGCGAACGCGAACGGCAGCCGCGTCCCGCTCCCGCCTCCCCGGCCGCAGATCCCGCCGGCGAACGGTGCTGGTCTTACTGCTACGCCAACAACCACCGCACCTCCCATCGTTGCCTCTGGCGCCGGAAGTCGTGTGATCCGTCTTCTGCGCGACGCCCGTGCGGCGGTGCAAGACCCGATCCGACCCGAGACACCATTAGAGGTCTTCGCAGCACCGCCTTCTCTTTCGACAGGCGCGTCAGCGGATAACCACAGACTGAGTCGCACAGCCGCCTCTTTTCACGCTCGCCGCCCTGTTCGACTGGAGAGCCGTTCGCAGCGCCGCCTGCCTGCCGGATGGCGTCTAGCCCCCATGGCACCGCCTTCCTCAGCGTCGGCGTCGCCCTTCTCTGGTGCGGCTCTCCAGATAGCTGGGGGAAACGCGGCTGCGTCTTTGACTGCACCCGACGCCAGAGACGCCATGCCTAGCAGCGCCGATCCCCCCGTATCCGTGTCTCACACATCTCCGATGCCCTCTGCAGGGATGCTCGAGCCCCCTGGCCGCCTCACCGCTGATAAGGATGCAAACAACGAGCAGGCGGGACAGTCGCCGGCAGCGTCTGGCAGTCACGGAATTGATGCCCAGGAGTTCAGCCAACTTTACCATGTGGCCCAGCAAGCAGGCGATTCCAGAATTGAACAGGCAGTCGATCTTCTTCTTCAGCTGAAGCAGTGGCTGGTGACATCACTGCACTCGACTGGAAAGACGCCCGCACTTGACGGGGAGGCCGTGGCGTGCCTTCAGACGACACTGCTGCACTTCTGCAGGTATTGGCCCACTGGCGCCACGCTGCGACAGGCCGTGGATTACTGCTTTTCCAGGAACTCTGACATAGAAGAATTTGACAGTGCCGAGGGCTCTCGTGCAGCAGCTTCGGCAAACACCACCCTGGTACCACTCCTATACGCGCAAAGGTCTTTGCTTGCTGCGACCATCATGCTGCAGAGCTTCCCGGTCACAGCGCTCGTGGCGGAGCCCGTTTCGTTTGAGAAAATGGTACGCACACTGCACATTATTGCGGAGGCGGGTCTCGCCGAGTGGGTAGCGCGTGAGACGGATGCTCTCGGGGCACTGGTAGAAGCTCTGCGGCTGCTGGCGGGGCCTGAGCTCAGTGCCCAGCCGCAGGCGGTGCAGTGGGTTGAGTGGGTCTTGGAGACCGTCGCCCTTTGTTTGGAAGATGCCGCCGACACCGCTGCCACCTCCGCGTCTCATGGTGCTCCTCTGGGAGCTGGCGATCTGAGCATGCTTCGACTTCGGCAGCGACTGAACAGCAGTGGCTTTTCGTCACCCACGAGTCGTCCTCTTTCAGGCTGCGGGGAGACAGACGTGATTCGCGGCAGCGGGCTTGTAGACGGCGAAGCTCCGAACCAGCTGCGCCGGAAGCAGTCATGCCATGTGAAGTCCTCTTCCCGTCACCTCCATCCGCATCCTGTCAACAACGCGCCCTTCGCTGACTCCATCTCTTCGGGGTCACCTCTGAGCTTTATCCAGAGTGGGGGCGGCGGGGCCGCCGCCGCGGCATTCGCGCTCTTTCCGCCCCGCACTGCACCAGAGGAACACGTGAACCTTTGTGACCACCTTGTTTGTCTCGGCTTTCTGCCTACCCTACAGCGGATCAGCGATCACGCGCTAGCGCAGTGTGCCCCCTCGAACGGAGATCGGGCAGGCTCTTCGACAGCGAATGCCCTTGCATCGCTGCTGCCTATCATTGGTACCCTTTATCGATGCTTTGCTCAGAGCTACCCGGAGGAGTTGCGTGGGCTCGGTGTCTTGGGCACCCTCACGAGCATGCTAAACATGTGCGCGACGGACGCGGCAACGGTTGAGGCGGCCGCGCGCACCCTGGTGAAACTCACCTTCGTCGATGAGTGCTTGGCGGAGATGCAGGCAGGAACGGCCGTGATTGCAGCCGCCGCGCACGCGCTGCGCTCACAGCTGTTCCGCACGCACGCAGACACACCGCAAGAGTCGTCGATAGAGCTCCTAGTTTCCCGTCTGTGCGGCGTGATGGCCCGCGTCGCAGAGGACAGCACGGAGCAGCAGGAGTACCTTGTGTCTACTTCGATGGTGCACCTCTTGGAGGCGCTAACAACGCGTTACGTTACCGTTTCCGGCCCTGCAGACCTCGAGCTAGAGCATTTCAGTGATTCGTTGCCGCTGCCGCCATCGCCAGTGCTACAGGCTGTGGTCTGGGTGCTTGGTATTGCATCCATGTCACCCCAGTGCCCCTTGCAGCTCGTGCGGTCAGTGACGCCGCCGCTGGTGCGCCTCTTGGCGGTGCTGAGGAAAACGCCGAATATGCAGTTGACGGCCGTGTACGTGCTCATGTGTCTCAGCAATCTGTCGTACTTCTTCGGCGCCTTTGAGTCTTTAGAGCCGGCCCGCAGTGAGAACGACGGCGGGTATGCATCCGACTGGCTTCCCTCCCTTTACAGCTCCCTCGGGTTGCTGCTGGCACATTACCTCTTTGAGGACAACGCTGAGGCCACTGTGGAGGCTACTCGCATCCTCGGTAACATCAGCTACACGAACGCCGGGCGCGACTGGATGGAGGCAAACCACTGCGACGAGGTGACAGTGCTCTTCCTCGGACATGAAGATTTGCGTATCGTGTACAACTGCTGTGGAGTGCTGCTCAACCTGACGGCAGCCTCGCCGTGCCGCATCGTGCAGGATCCAGAGCTGCTGCAAACCATGCTCTCATACACGTCGCGATACACCGACCAGGACAGAGTCGAGGCAGTGACGGCTCTCGAGGAGGCGCGACTGCGTCAGGAGCAGCAGGAGCTGCAGCAGCAGCGGCGCGGCGGGGATGTGAAGGAACTCGCGTCCGAGGCGAGCAGCCACGTCGCACAGATCTCGGATATTGTGGAGAAACTGCTCCTCAACGTGCATGGTGTGCTTAAAGCATCCGCCATATAGAAAATGTCGGCAGGGATAACAAAGGCCCGCAGCAGGCTACCGCGCTGTGCCGCAGCCTGGCAACTGTTGTGCTTCAAGGTGATGTGCGTGCGGCGCTGCATACGAGGATTGCGTGTAGTGGTGGTTAGGGGCCACTCCACACGTGTGCTCGTGCGGGCCATCCTGTATTTGCTGTGGTGGCCATTTTGATTCACCCTTCTCCCTCTTTCTTTTGCAGGGGCTGCTTCGCTCCGTCATGTACATAGCCGACGATGCTGTTGTTACGTGTTGATTGCATGTGTGCGCCAAGCTAGTGTTTGCCTCGTTCCAACCATCGCTCCCTCGAATGGAGGGGGGAGAGGGGAGTTCGCGCCGTGGTAGCGCGTACGGATGCACGTGCGAGCACGCGCGCGTGCTCGGCCGGTGCGGCGACACGGATTTCGGTTGATGGACGAGAAAGAAGGAAAAGAAAGACAACGCCAATGCCAGCAAGGACTTTCTCTTCTTTCCACCACTCCGGAAAAAGGGCGAGACCGATGCATTAAGCCCCAACGGGCGGACGCGTGCAGTACCTGAGATACACGCAAGCTGTGATACACCGAGCCAACACAAGCCCCCCGCGTGCGCGACTATGGCAATGCCGGTGGCAGCGCTTCACCATGAGGGGTTTCGCCTCGCATCTCGGGTATCTTGGGTCTCAGGTAACGAGAGAGAGAGTCACAGCATACGCCTGCATGCGCTGAGGTCAAAGAGTGGCACGCGGCACACACTTCATCTTCGCCCCTTTCCCATCCCTCTCTCTCTGCATGCCTCCTTACTTTTTGCCGAGGGTGAGGGCATGCCCATCGTGGTGACCTGCATATTGAGGTGTTTTTGCCGTTGTCGTCTTGCGCTCTCCTTCGCTCGCCGGCTTCTCTTGACAAACTCGTCTCCCCCCTTTTTGTATATTTCACCTCGATACCGAGGCACCACACAAAACCTGTGCGGCGCAGCTGTGACTGCAGACGTGAGTAGACCAACTGAGGAGCACAGCTGTCAGAGAACCAGCGCACCCAAAAGAAAGAGGGGCGGCGGATTCGAAATGAGCGCCCATGGTCCATCGGAAGTCGCCGCCGCCGCAGAGTCGACACCGATGTCGTCTTCGTTGTCGTCTTCTTCGCCATCTTCCTCACTTCCAGCACCTAGTGGTGTGGGAACGCTCCCGGCCTGCTGCACTGAAGCCTTCAAGGAGCACTACAGAAGAGGCGAGGTGCCCCGGTTCGGCTGCTACGATCCGGTGTATCTCCGCCAAGCGTTCGATACCTCACCGACGCTTGACTCCGCGATGCGTAACCCAACGCACGCGAGCTTTTTTCCTCCCTTCTCGTATCTTGTTCGCACCTACGCTGATCATGGCGCCGCGTCGTCCTCCTCGCCTCTCGCCAGCCGCATCGCGGGTGGTGCACCCGCGGTGGATGAGGATGCAGATCAGGACGCCGTGACACTGACGGCGGATCGTGCGCGACCGGTGCACAGCTGGGAGCACATCACGAGCGCGGAGGACATGTGGAACGGGCCACCGCTGACCATGAAGGTGCCTCCTGCCTCGGATTATGAGCGCATCTTGCTGGATCGTCCACCACGAGATGCCTGAGCAGTAGAGGCCCTATCCTAGTCGTTGCGCAGGGTACAGTGCTCAAGTGGCGGTCGCCTGTTTCCTTTCCTTTTTTCGTGTGTCTTCTCGACGTACTGTTGTCGTCGTTGCGTTGGTTGCATAAAGTGTGGCAGATGTGTGCGGCACGCTGGCTTGCGGTGGCGAGGCGCCTGCAGTCATGTGCCCACGCGGCACACCCTTGAGCGCCTCCGTACACTCTTTCGATCAAAAGGAAAGAGTGTTGGGTGCCGCTTCACCGCCATGGCCCCGTATGCGCACCCTAGCCAAGCGCGGCTTAAGAGTGGACTCATGCTTCTCTACCTCAAAAATGGACTCTCTCTTGTCTTGTCTTGGCGGAGCGCTTCCTCACGTACGTGCACACGAACATGTGTCTGTGCCTGTGCGTGCGCGCCCCTTTTGCACGCAACATCTTCGCGGTCGCGTCCGACGTTGCCGTGCCGTTCACAAAGTCTCTCTCGCTCCTCCTCACTCGCTTCGGTGGCCCGCTGACTCGACTCCACGTCCGCTTTTGTGTGCCCCCCCTCTCTCCGCTGCTTGCCTTGCTGGTGCCCTGTGCTGCAAGCTGGGCGCACACGCCCCTCCGGTGGTGACGCCAACCCGGAAGCCGCCACTCGTTTTCTCCACCTCCCCTGCCCTACTCTCTCTCCTTATCTCTTTCTTCAGGTCTCGCATAGGCGGCGTCCCCCCTGCGTTCTCTTAAGCTGCACAGCCCCTGACGCGTGTGTACAGTGACGGAGTACGAGCAACTGTACGGCATGGCGGACATCCCGCTCCCCCGATCTCGCGCCTATGTTCGTGATGGGCACGGTCGCCCTGCTCCCGCGGGCTCAACAGCAGACAACGCGGACGTGGTTGCGGCTCCATTCAAGGCGCCTGGCAGCCAATGCGGCGCTGTCACCGCGGCGTGCAGCACTTCATCCTTGCGCACCTACGCGGAGTGGTACCTCCCATCCGCGAGTGACTCTAACGCCTTCCCCTCTTCTGGATCCGTGTCGAACGCGGCCACCGCTGCGGTTCGGGCAGTGCCAACTGTGGAGCACTTCAAGCAAGCGAGCCGCGCTGCTGGGCGCAAGCAGGAAGAGTACCTGTGGGCTCTCATGCAAGATGTCTACACGGATGCTGAGCAGTCTGATCAATACCACCCGGATGCCATCGGAATCGAATCGGTCCAGCCGCATCGTCGCTGGTTTGTCTCGCACTACGCTCATCTACAAGCCTTCCTGCAACGCCAGCCGGTACTGCGCCGGGCGAACATCATCTGCCGCTGGCTGGAGAGCACGTACCGCGACAACTCGCGACACGAGCCGCGTCTGCGTGGAGAGGAAGAGGTGGTGCTTCGCCAGCTCATCCTGACGTACCTGCGCGGCGGAGAACTGAATCGCGCCATTAGCGCCGCCGTCACCTACGAGAGCTGCGTGCACAGCTGCATCCTCAGCGCTGCCCAGCTGCAGACGGTGCAGGAGCCGTGGTTCAGCCAGACTGCTTTGGTGCCTCTCTTTGGCGAGTACGCGCACGGCGAACTGAATCAGGCATGGTGCGGCAACGAATACCGCCTCGACAACCTCTCGCAGCTGTACGAGGAGTCCCTAAAGTACCGCAGCGCCGCCGCCGCCGTTGGCGTAGAGGGAAGCGCGGCGCCGTCAACGCCGAGCGCCGTGAGCGACTTCGATGCCGTAATTGGTGCGGCGCTGTGCGGAAACCTTACCGTGTTGGAGAACGCCTTCAAGGTGAACGGGAATTGGAAGGACATGGCGTGGTGCTACCTGCGGTGCGCGCTGGTGGTCGCTTTCACGAAGCAGCTGATAGTCGCCACCGGCGCCGGTGGCGAGGAGTCTGGTCGCCCGGCAGCAGGCGTTGTCGATCGCAGCTACGCGGTCTTCATCGAAGAGATGACGGGTAGCGGTGATAACTGGGCGGCGAGCTTCTCGCAGAAGCTGGTACAGGGCCTTGCTGCGCGCCTGCAGTCTGGTTTTCTGCCGCGTGCGCCGCTGGAAGAGCAGCTTCAGATGCGCTTCATCTTGCAAACACTCACGTGCACTGACGGAAAGCGCTCTCTGCTGTCTACAGCACCATCCGCGGCGCCGGCGTCGACGACCTTACCGGGTGCGGCCGAGTGGTTCGACATCGTCCCGGAGGAGGGGGACAGCGACGCCGCGCGGCTGATCACGCACGTAGTGCTCGCGCAGGACGTCGCCTACGGGGAAACGCTGAGCCCGCACGCTGTTCAGGTGCGCGCCGGCGCAACGTTGGCGACGTCGCTAGCGCGCTACGCGGTTTTCTTAGCGCTGCTGCCTCGCTACCCGTTTGACGAGGGGCTGC
Organism: Leishmania infantum JPCM5; assembly: GCF_000002875.2. Lineage (NCBI taxonomy): Eukaryota > Euglenozoa > Kinetoplastea > Trypanosomatida > Trypanosomatidae > Leishmania > Leishmania infantum. Next base: position 810,901 of record NC_009417.2, read on the forward strand.
GCGCTGTCACGGCCATGACGCTGCGGCTCCGGGACCCGCGGCACCGCGCCCGCGTCTACGCCGCTTTCATCATGGCCGCGCGCGAGTACGAGCTGCAGCGGCAGAACCTCTCCCGTAGCGAACTCGAGGAGCAGGAAGCCCGCCTGGTGCGTCAGTTTGTGACCGCGGACAGTGACGCAAATGTGCATGCGGAGGTGCAGCAGCTCCTCTACCAGCAGGTCGCGCCGACAGAGCTGCTTACGCACAACAAACTCGCCGAGAAGCTCATGTGGGAGGCCATGCACGCGGACTCTCTGTCCGACTACCTCGCGGTGCTCCATCGCTGTCTGTCGGCGTGCTGCAGCTTCTGGCTCACGGAGCCCGAGCCCGAGGTGGAGGCGATTGCGGATGTGAGCAGCATCCTGACGCGCCGTGTCTTGGTGGAGATTCAGAGGCGGTGCGAGACACACGAGGGCGGGCGGGCCGGCGAACTCACTGGGGGAGCGACGTCGCCGTCCACTCCGTCACAGTCTGTCAGCCCTGTGACAGAGCACGAGCGCAGCGAAGCAACCTTCTGGTATCTGCTGAGCGAGGCACGTGGTATTGCAACGGAGCACGCTACGATAACTGCGCAACTAAACGCCGCCAAGCACACGGCCGCCTTTGCCGGGGCTGCAGCGGCGTCCAACCGCACACTCATCTACCAGCTCACTCAGGATGAGGCGGCGTTGCTGTGTAAGCTGGTGGAGCACACCCAGCGCGCTGTCCGGCACGGTGGCGCTGTCGTGTACCGCGACCGCCAGTGCCTGACGGCCATCATAAATTTGGTGCAGCAGCTGACGGAGGCGGTGACTCTCTCGATGCTGTCTGGTGTGGATGAGAGCGACGTCGAGGAGGAGAGCCCTGCCTCGTGTGATGAGCTCTCCCGCATGCAGCAAGTGTACGGACTAATGGAGGAGCTTCACAGCGCCGGCTACCTGCACCCGGCACTGCTCTCCCAGCAGAGCGCCAGTGCCCTCTACGCACAGATACGCGCCATGCGCGTGTCGTATGGGCAGCGCGTGCACAGGCGACAAGTTGTGACTGCACTGCGCCAGCGGGCTGGCAGGGCCGCAGCAGAGGTCGGCCGCGTTGGTGCCTTCGTCGCCGTCGACGGTAAATGATTTCTGTAGCGAAAGGCTCTCGGACTCTTCAGACAGGACACCGCGCGGACTCGTGGGCAAATGCTCCCTTTCGTCTGCCGCGCACGCATCGCAGCCCCCCTCCCCTCTTCCTCCGCTTCAGCTGCGCCGTGGAAGTGGGGAGGGGCGATGGACGGCGGCCAGCAGCCAAAAGAGGGCTGGAGAGGTGGGCGGAAGGGCGGGAGTGAGGGGCCTAAGAAGGCTAGGATGCGCACAGCGAGTAAAGGCGCGACAGGCTTTGCCTGACATGCCTCCCCCCTCTTTCGCTCGACACACACACACACACACACACAGACACACAGACACAGACACTCACACGTCACTGCGTGATGGTCCCTCATCTCTCGTCCCTTCCTGTGGTCTGCCTTGAAGGCCGTGCTTGGCGCGTCTTTTTCATGTTTTGCCTTCGGTGCTGTGGCTGATATAACACGTATATATACACACACACACAAACACACCCTCCCCTCCGTCCCCTCCAAAACAAAAAGAGAGGGGGAGGGGAGGGGGAGGGGGATGGGGATGGGGCGGAGAAAAGGGTCCTATAGAACTAATTTCCAACAAAACAGAAACCCAATGGTGTGGAGCGCTGCGAAAGACCCTCAAAACGAAGTGAACCGCAGTGGATGCCACATGCAGCAACACACGGTGGCAGCACCGGCCCCCGCCGGTGGAGGAGGGAGTACGGAGAACCGACGAATGGAGAAGCCGTCTGACCACCCCGCCCTCCACCTCTGCTCCACGAACTAGGCACACGTGCGCACGGGTGCTGCGTGCTCGAGGTGGACGAAGCTGGGCAGGCTACGCCAAGGCGGTCTTGACGGGCAGCGGCCACGCGTGTGTTGAGGTGCGTGCGCGCTCTATTTCCGCCTGAGGTGTTTATCCCGCGCTAGCGATGCCGCCCTCCACTCGCTCACCCAGCCTTGCCCTGCACCTTTTTTTTCTTTGACGTTGCCACCTTTGCTGTCGTTTGACCTCAATGGCGCCTTCCGCAACCTCCTCGCCATTTTTTTGTGCCTTCGCGGCCTCTGCCGAGCACCCGACTGTGGACCGCGATTCTTCTTGTACCGGCTCCGTTTCTTGTTGACATCTCTCCTCAAGAAAAAGCAAAACAAACAGAAGCGCACCATCAACCACGCACTGACGCACTTTTTTTTGCGTGGCGTGCTGTTCTTTCTCCAGCCCCTTGCTCTCCATCGCACCTCGCTCCCGTACCCTTTTTGCGACGTCCCTCATGACCTCTGTGTCGTCCTCTGCCACTGCTGTGGCAGAGCAGCAGGCCATGCCCTCGGCCGACACCATTCAGCAGCTCCAGGAGGCTTTCTCTTTTGTGCGTCACGAACGCGAAGACGTTCGCAAGATGGCGATTCGCGGCATCGCCGCGCACAGCAAGGAGAACCGCGATCTCTGGCTCTTTCTAGCATCCCCGCAGTACGGCCGAAGCTGCATTGACTCCCTCCTCCAGTACCTGCACGCAGGCGGCAAGCCCGTGCTGGGCGACATCCTGACAATCCTTGTCAACTGCTCAGCCGATGGCAGCTGCGCCGAGATGCTGGTGCAGCGCAAGGTGGTGCGCAAGGCAATGCGGCTGCTGGATGGGATGGAGCGGAGCGATCAGCCGGAGCCGTACGTGCGCAGCGTGCAGGAGCTGACGCTGATGCTGCTGAACAACCTCACGTCCAGCCACGTGACCGCCATCGACGACTTTTTGCAAAGGGACGACGAGGACATGCGCGGCTTCTACCTCGGAAAGCTGCAGGTGTACTACGAGCGCTTTCTCAGCGCCATGGAGGCGGAGGCAGCGAAGAAGGCGGAGGACGAGGAGGCGGCGGCGCAAGCCGGTGATAACTCGGCGAAGCCAAAGCCGGCCTCGTCGCTAGCCTCGTCGCACCGCGACTTGAGTCGGTGGATCCTCCACATCCTCCTGAACCTCACCCGCACGCTCGACGGCCAGGAGCTGCTGCTCGAGGACGAAGACTGGCGCGGGACCTTAAGCAGCTCGCTTTCGTCGCCGAACCCGCGCCATCGCTCTCTCGCTGCACAGTGCTACCGCAACTGCGGTTGCTCTCCCAAGCCGCTCTACGGCTTAATACTGAAGAGTGACGCGCTTGTGACGGCGGTGGACCGGCTTAATTGCAAGGAGCCGATCGAGGATATTCAGAGGAGCCTAGCAGAGTTCATTGCCAGCATGCTCGAGTCCGAGGATGGCATGGCGCGGCTGGAGAGCGTGAACGCGAAGAGGGTGCTCTCGGAGGCACTCGGTGCTTCCCAGGCCGCGCACGCCGCGAAGGCGGCGGCCACAGCAGCCAGCTGCGTCGAGATGGCTGAGGATGACGGCGTACCGGTCGCCGCGACGGCGACGGTCACGCTAGCCCCCAGCGTCATCGAGTTCCTCCAGCAGAGCGTGTTGCCCTACCTGGAAGACATCGTGGACGCCTACATTGCCCCTGGAAGCGACGAACTCGATTGAGCTGACGGCCGTGTGCTAGTCGTATCCTCGTTCACGGGAGGAGCGGGGTGCGCGCTGGTGGGCGATCCGGTGGTTTTTTGGCTCGATTACGTTTAAGCAAGGTGGACGCTAACGCTGCAGATAACACTGAAAAGGAGAGAAAGGATGATGTCGCCCATGCGCAGCAGTAGGGCAACGGTAACAAACCTATTCAAACACACAACGCAACAGTTGACTCAGCCGCGTTCGCGTCTAAAAGAAGTCGTTGCTGATGGTGCTGCTGCGTCGCGAGCCACCCCATCAATCCCGCGCCAACTCCTCACAGCAGGCATCGCAAAACACGCACATGCGCAATCAACTTAGATACGTGTCTTGCGTTTATGAGCAAGAAAAAGAGAGGAGAACATGAAAAAGAGCTTTCATCACATCCTCCATCTTCCTCCTACCCCTAACGGCTTACTACGACGGTGCTCTCGGCATGTGTCTCTTTCTCCGTCCTCACCATCACACACACCCTCGCCCCCTCCCTCCCCCGCTCTGGACTCCCCAAACACATGCAGCCTGTTTGCATCCCCTCGACTTTAGCGTTTCACGTGTGTGCTCCCCGGCTCCTTCTCATTTGCGTTCTATTTTTTTTTCATTTTGCTAATTTTTCGTTGCACACCGCCGTCCAAGTCGGTCTACACTTTTGCTCTCGCTCGTGCACCCGTCATGTTCCGCCGTCTTGCTCTGCGGGGTGTCGCCGGCCGCCGTGCCGTGTGCTCGGGTGCTCGCACGTACTTCTATGCGAACTGCGGTGAGACTGGCATCAGCGGTGCGACGATGCAGGTGCTGCTTAAGCTCACCTTGGTCTGCTGCGTCGTCCAGGTCTGTGCTATTCGCTACTTCGTGTTCCAGCGCCTGACGACCAAGAAACAGTTCGTCGAGGACTCCACAGATCTGTGGGAGAACGACGGCACTGAGATGGAGGGCGAGGAGGCCGTGGCCAACCTCCGCATCCAACACGAGCGCATCATGCCGTTCATGAACGAAATCAAGGACAAGCTGGACGCTCAGGCTTAATCGCACAAGGACGTTGCTCTCTGTGAACGTGAGATCGATGGGTCAGACGGAGCTAGAAAGCGTCCGTCGGCTCCGTCAGTGGTCACTTCCTTCGCGCGCACCTTCCCCTTTTCCCGCTTTCACACCGTTTCTTTCTTTCCCTCGCCCTCGGTGTCCGCGTGCGTCGTTGTGCGTGTGTGTGTCAGGGAGGCGGTCGTACGATAAGGCGAATGCGGGTTGCCCATGCGCATGTGGGTCTTCCCCTTTCGGTTGGTTGCAGGGACACGGCACCCCGCTGCGCCCTTATTACAGAATATCAAAGGGCAACGGCGACAGCGACGAAAAAACGGAATCCAGCGGGCGTGGTGGTGCGTGGGCTGAAAGTGTGCCGGCGTGCGTGTAATTGTAATAGCGATGTCTTTCAGCGCAGTCCTTGCCGTCGCGGCCGCTTTCCTCCACACATCCCTCCATGTGCACCTTCTTCACGAAGGCTCTGCCCCCACGTGCCTCCTCTCTCTTTCTCACTCTCCATTAGTAGGTAACCTGTAGTGATTCGGGTGTGGGGGAGGTCGAACAGAAAAAAAAAACAGAGGAGAATTCGATAGGGTGGAGGGAGAAGAACAATACACACACACACACTAAAGGAAAGATGAAGCCCGAAAGCCGAAACGAAAACAAGACGAAAAATGCTCACAGGCGATGTTTTCCTTTGTTGTGTGGTGGTGTGGGGTGCGCTTTATTTCGTCGGTCCGCCTTGTCGCGCCACACCCCTCCCTCTTTTGTTTTCTTTTGTGCTGTTGTGTTCTTGTCTTCTTTCCCTCTTTGTTTTATGTAGTTGTTTCTCGTAGTGATGAGGCCGCGGTGTCGTTGTTGGAGTCTGCCCCCCCCCCCCCCCCGCACAGCCGCACTGCCACACACATGCCTTTAGGTGCGTGCGCGGCTGTTTGCAGACAATCGTTGCCCCGACGGGGAACGTCAAGGCCCCCCTCCTTCCCCACCTATCCTCCCTTTCTTTCGTCTCTTGCATTGGGTTTGGGTCAGCGAGTGCTGCATGCTTGTATCCCTCGGTATGTTATTTCCGTTGAGTTGTTGTTGTTTGGCCTCCATCATGAGAAAGGAATGAGCGAGAAGACAAAGAAGGAACACATAGCTCAAACCTTCCAAAAAAGATTTCACGTTGAACCGAAGAGTCGCCTCACATGGATCTGTCGTGGTGCTGATGCGCGGATGATTTCGTGCATAACGGCGGCCGCGGGGGAGGGGTGCACAATATCTGTGGATGCATGAGGGCTTCGGTTGCGGTTTTGGAGCCATGCACCCCACTGCCGACCAGAGCGAGAGGGGGAGAGAGGCGTGGAGAGACGCAGCAGCGACAGCGGCGGCGGTGGCTGTTGATGTGCGTTTTACTCGTGAGTTTTCCTCTTGGGAATGCACTTGACGGCGCCTCTCTTCTCTTTTTTCTCTTCTCCCTTGTGCGAAGCTTGTGAAGCTGCAGCTGATTCTATGACATGTGTGCAGCGCGTACACATACCTATGCAAGGATGTGCCCGTATCGTGTCGGCAGCGCATACGCACACTCAGCGTGCGCTTCCTCCACATGAGTTTTCTCCATTCCCCGATGCTCTCTATTCGCTCTTCTCTGGTCTCCCTCACGCTCTCTTCGCTCCCTCTCTCTTCGTTCTCGCCATCTCGTTGCCACTGCGGGTGACCCCCGCTGATGGGATGTGCGCTGTCGACCCTTTTCCTTTTATGAACTCACCCCGCACACACACACACACACACGCGCACACAGCAGCGCTTTAGTCATTAAGAGTACTACAAGTGGCTCATATTTTGCGCCGTTTTGATTTCCTTTCGGCTGCTCTCATCTTGTCTTACCTTTTCCGTCTTGGTGCTTCAGCGATTCAAGCCGCGGCGCAACCTCCTCTCACGCCCTCTCACACGGTCTCTCCGCAGTCGCTTGGCTCGGGTGCCTTTCACCTTTTTCTTTTCGTTCCCTCTTCTATTCGTTTGCTTGCCATCACTACTTTATCGCATCACACGTCTGTGAGTATGCTTGGATGTGCTTGGGCGTGCTGAGTCGTTGACGCGTCGTTTTCCGCTGCGCCGCCTTGTTCTTTCGCTTTCTTTCATATTGGATTGCTTATCGCTTGCTGCAGGCAGTCCTCCGGTGGCTGCTGCTCTTTCTTTTCAGTGTCGACCCCCTCCCCATTTTCTATATCTGTCGTTGCCTCGGTGCATTTTCTGTGTAGGCTTGCGCTTGCGTGTGTCTGAGAGAGCGTTAGGCAAGCTGCACAAAGAACAGCAACAGCGCCGCGCATTCCTCTGTACCTCGGCACGCATTCTACGACAAACGCGCCCTCGTCAAGTGACGCAGAGAAGCGGAGAGGAGGGGAAGGGACTCGTTGACAGATACACGTCGCGGTGGACAGGCACGCTGCGCACACGCACGCTCTCTTTCACACCCAACGAACACGCGCTAATCGGTGTGAAAGCGCCAGGTCTCTGTCCTCGGTTGCATCCTTCGTCGTACTGAGCTTGCCTCTGCACAGACAAGCACACATACATACCAACATAGCTGCCCGTCTCCATACACTTCTCACATCTTGTTGTGCCTCTCATTTCTCCTCGCACTTCCTATTGAGCGCCTCCTCTCTTGACCGCAGAAAAGGACCGGCAATAACTGAAACGAGGAAAGGCTTCCTTGTTTTTTTTTTTTGTGCTCGGATTGCTGAGAGTGAGTGTGCCCGCTTACACGCACGTGAACGTGCTTGCCTGTCTGCGCGCGGCTCTCTCGCCGTCTTTCTCCTCGTGTGTGTGTGTGTGCCCCGAGTGCTTCCGTGCGCGTGTGCGCGCTTGTCCCTCGAGTGTGGGGCATCCTCATCATCATCTTGTTTTTCTTCTCCCTTCGTTCTATTTTCCTTCCCCCACCGTGGCGATTGTTTCGTGGCTGTCGTGGTGTGCCGTTGGCTGCTTCGCGTGCATTGGCTTGGTCGGTGCCGGGAAGCCTTCTCTTCTTTTCAATCTCGACACTCCTTCATTTTACGGCGTTTTTCACTATTGCCTTCCTGTGTAGTTGTTTTGAAGCGCGGAGGCGAAAGGAAGCTGATCAGCAACGCGAAGTGCAGAAACAGGGCTGTTCATGGGAGTGAGGCAGCAACGACGAATCGAAAAGAAGAAGGCTGATCGCGCGCGCACGTGCGTTGCTCTTTGTATGTTTGTTGTCACTCCCGTATTGTGAGTTCTGTGACACAGCCCGGCCTTACTCTTTCTGTGTCACCATCCATTTGCTTTTTCCAGTTTTTTTTTTTTTCGACCTTTCTCCTTTCCGATTTTGTCGTTTCTCTACGCGACTCTATGTATCTACGCGTCCTGATTCCAGCTGTGCCCTGCGTGTTTCTGCCCTGCGTTCGTGCGCGTGTGCTCATTGTCGGACACCTCCTTCGACGTTTCGCTCCCCTTCGCACCTTTTCGCTTTCTCTTCTTTCTTGTCTCTTGAATCATCTCGTTGCTCTCTGTCGCACCTTGTCCGTGGCGGGCGGCCCTTTTCGCTTTTTTTTGTTTGCGTGCCGGAGCCGGCTGCCCGCGAACTTCTCAGCGCCTCATTTCTCAGCGTGGGCCCACCTGTCCACTCCCCACCCGACTCTCCGTCTCTCTGTTGGCATCTGTGAAACTCGCGAGTAGAGCAACCGCCACAAGCAAAAAACAAACACACACCCACACACACACACACACCTACGCACTTACGCACACCGTAAATCCAACATAGATTGGCGAGAAAACCTGCGAGCGCTAACTGCCGTGAAGGCCGCGCGCCCTTTTTTCGTCTTGTGTGCTTTGCTGTGGTGTACAGGTCGTGCTATCACCTCCTTTTCCTGGCCTGTGGTGCAGGAGCTGCTCTTGTCTGGGTTTGGCGACGCCTCTGCAACTGCCTGTGTACCGGCACGGAATCTGCTGCCTTTCTCTCCTTTGGCGATTCTTCTAACCGTGTGGTGGTGCGTCGCTGAGTCTATGCCTTTCGCCCTCTTGAGCTGAGCTGTGACCTCTTCCTCTCTTTGTTCTGCCTCTTGTCGTCTTTCGCTCGGTTCGTTGTCGGTGTTGAAAGACACACGTGTGTCTGTCTCTGTCGGTGTCTGCCTGTGGCCGTCGCTCGAGTTCTTTGCTCTTGTCGTTACTTCTTATTTTGTTCTTTGCTTAACGCTTGACACAGGTGCTTGTTTTTGCTTCCTTTGAACGCCCTCTTCCCTGCGCTGTTTCTCTTTCTCTCCACCCCGCTGCAAGCGTGCGTGCTGGCGTGTGCCCCGGTGGCGTACGTACAACTCGGGTGGCACCGCCTGCAGCGTTTCGGACAAGAGGTTTAGTGAGGCAGCCCTTCTTGCATCATTTTTTTTTATTGTCGTGTGGCTTCCCTGCGCTTCCTCGAGCATCATGCATCTGTTAGCCGGCCGTTACATTTTGGTGAAGCAGATCGGCAAGGGCGGCTTTGGCGCTGTGGAGGAGTATACGGACGCCATCACAAAGGATAATGTCGCCATCAAAACGATCCCTAGCCGGTACGTAAATCAAGAGAGCCGCCGGCTCGTGCGAGAGATCGATATTATGTGCTTCCTGCACGAGGCTCACCCGCATGTCATCGGATACTTCAGCATCTTTGCCACCAAAGGCACCGCCATACCGCACCACAACGACTCCAACGCGTTCGATGACCCGCTCATGAGCGTTGCACAGACGGCAGAGAACACAGCCTTTGAATTGAACGTGCTGGGCGAGCATTACGCAGGCCTGAACGAGGATGAGCGGCTGCGCCTGCATCACGAGGAGCTGATGGCGTTTGTGGCGAAGCTAACCAAAACAGACGAGTTCAACGTTCACATTGTCATGCCGCTCATGAAGGGGGACCTCTTCTACTTTATCCGACTGCTCTCGTCGCAGTCGAGTGTTCAGCGCCTAGGGGTGACGCATCACTTCTTAGCTCAGGTGGCCGTTGTGTTCGCCTTTCAGATATGCTTTGGCCTCGACTACCTGCACCAGTGCTCCATCATCCACCGCGACATGAAGCCAGACAACGTGCTGGTGCGCCTCGACATCACCAACCCGTACATGTCCACCGCGCTGATCGCAGACATGGGTCTCGCACGGGACGCCCAGCATAGCGACACCATCTACATCTGCACTCGGTATTACCGGCCACCAGAGGTCATCACCAGCGTGTCAGGCGGGTCGCCGCGGATCGACATCTGGTCCTTGGGCTGCATCTTTTACGAAATGTGCACCGGGCAGACGCTCTTCACCATGCGGACGGCGCTGAATGAGCGCGGCGAGTGGGACGGCGCCAAGGCGAGCCTGCAGCTCGAGGTAGTTCTCAACACCATTGGCACCCCCGCTGCCGAGGATATTGAGCGCTATATGCCTAGCGGAAACGCAAAGCTGTACTTGCAGCGCAGTGCCGCACGCCCGTCGCAGCTTCGACAGCTGATCGAGCAGAACTGGATTCTGCACACAAGCGATGACGAAAAGGAGAAGTGGATCGACCTCATCACTCGCTGCGTTGCCTTCTTCCCCGAGCAGCGGCCAACGGCCCAGCAGCTCTGCCAACACCAGTTGTTCCGCAACTACAATGTGTTCTACGGCTCCAATGTGAAGCAGTACGCGCCAACGCCGTACACGTCATCCTACTGCGGCTCTTCTGACAGCACCCGCGCGGAGAACAAGGCAGCCATTTTGGCTCTTGTGCAGCGCGCTCTGCGCAAAACGATGCCGCCACTGAACGAGGAGAGTAGCGACGAGGAGTCTAGCTCGCTGAACAGCAGCAGCGGCAGCGCCAGCAGCGGCGATAACGGGAGCGACGACGAGAGAGCTACCGCGACACAGCCAACCTCCATCAACGACTACGTGTCTGCCGCCCGCCGCTGCTCGACCTCGCTGCCGCGCGACAGCCTTCAGCAGCCCAGTGGCAGTCACGAGAACGAAGAGTCGGGCTCCGTAGCAGAGCCGTTCTCAGCCCTTGACTCAACAAGTACGAGTGGCGCACCAGCCGCACCACCGCCAGCGCGGCAGCGCCAGGGTTACGCCTTGCAGCCGTTTGACAATAGCACCTCGAAAGACTACTGCAACTCTTTCCTCGACGACGATGACGAGGGAGACGTTGAGCGCAACCGCGAGCGGGCACGTGACACCGAGGACGAAGAGTGCTTGCCGGTTTTTCAGCAGCAGCGCCCCAGTGCTTTCATGGCGCACTATAGTCCTGGCAGTGCCTTCCGCCATAGTCTTGCTTCGCTGCCAGACGGCCCCCCTGCGGCTGCTGCATCTGCCACTGCGGCGCCGGCTGCGCAGGCGCAGCCGGAAAAGCGCTTCGCGCACTCTTATAGCTCCGAGGAGAGTGGCCCAGTAGTGGAAGATACGCCGCCGCTGGGACCGAGCGCCACATTCCGCGACCGAATTACGCGGCGTCGGTCGAGCGCCGCCCAAGAGGAGGAAGATCCCAAGCTGGAGTCGATGATGCCGAGCGCGTTCAACCTGGACAACTACCGCGCCGGCAAAGCTCTTGACGTAACAATGAACGAGGAGCCATGCATCCCTGAAAGCGGATCGCCGCAGGCAATGGAGTCTATGCCCGCCGATGACGTCGCGCGACTGCTGGCGGCGTACAACATGCCCTTGGAGGGGAGCAACTACCACGCCATGCTAAGCCGTGCGCAGTCCGTGCCCCCCTCCGCCATGCCCAGCGATCCGTATCATTTCATTTCTCAGTGCCCCATTGGTGGCGGTGTGGAGGCGGCGATGCTACCGCAGCAGCAGTCCTTCCACACTGCTGGATCGCCGAGCGAGGCGAATGGCGAGCCGCGCGGCGGCAACGATGGGCAGTGTGGCGCGGACTCTGAAGTCTGCAGCTGGGCAGTGGCGCCGCCGGCGTCGACAGTCCCACCTGGCAACGGTGCCGCTGTGGAGGCGGGCTCCGATGACCAGTACGACTACTTGGCCGGCACAGACTACTACATTGGCCCTACGCCGAGCAACGTGGCGCAGGCGGCGGCCGCTCGCCAGCCAGCGGAGAAGCATGGCAGCTCGCCATACTCCCTCAAGGAGGCGGATGACATGCGACCTGAGCAAGCGCAGCTGCGCACGCTTTCGCACGCGTCACCCTCGCCAACCTATCTGCCCAGCCC